>NC_057795.1:417505732-417805732 GCF_018294505.1 Triticum aestivum | reverse complement strand
GAAAATGCATATTTTTGGACATAACCCCGCCGTATGGGCTATTGTGTGTATTGACTTGCAAGGTGAATTCTTTGATGGGAGAGAACCGAACCGTGAAGCTAGCACGAAAGACTTGAAGATGTTGCAATACAACGCTCAAGCTTGTGATATCCTCTTCAACGGATTGTGCCCCGAAGAATTCAACAAAATCAGCCGTCTTAAGAATGCAAAGGAAATTTGGGACACTTTGATTGACATGCACGAAGGTACCGACTCCATCAAGGAATCCAAATTGGATGTGCTTCAAAGTCAACTTGGCAAGTTCAAGATGAAGGATGGTGAAAGCGTCGCTGAAATGTACTCTAGGCTTTCTCTCATCACAAATGAGATTGCCGGCTTAGGAAGTGAAGAGATGACCGACAAATTCATCATCAAGACGATCCTAAGAGCCTTGGGTGGAAAATATGATACCGTGTGCACATTGATCCAAATGATTCCCAATTACAAGAATCTCAAGCCAACGGAGGTCATTGGAAGAATTGTTGCTCATGAGATGTCACTCAAGGATAAGGAGGAGCTACACAACAAGTCAAGTGGTGCTTACAAAGCCTCATGTGAAGCTCCCACATCATCAAGTGAGAAACAAACCTTCAATGAAGAATTGAGCCTAATGGTGAAGAACTTCAACAAATTCTACAAGAGTAGAAGTAAGGAAAGAAGTTCCAAGTCAAGGTCCTAGAATGACAAAAGATCTTCAAGTCGAGAGCGAAATTGCTACAATTGTGGAAGACCCGGACACTATTCCAATGAGTGTAGGGCTCCCTACAAAAGAAGAGAAGAATCTCCAAAGAGAAGAAGTAGAAGAGAAGAATCACCACCAAGATAGAGAAGGAGTAGAGATGATCGTTATGAACGAAGAACATCCCGGAGAAGCAAGGATTTGGAAAGGAAGGACAAATCATCAAAGAGCTACACAAAACGAAGACATCAAGCTCATGTTGGTGAATGGGTATCCGGCTCCGACTCCGACCATCACTCCGAGAGAAGCTATCACTCCGACTCAGAACATACTCAAGATGAAGGTGTTGCCGGTCTAGCACTTGTGCCAACCAACTCCTACAACATATTTGATTCACCAAATGAAGGACTTGGTAGATGCTTCATGGCTAAAGTCCCAAAGGTATTACACCCAGAGTATGTTGATTTCAATAGTGATGAAGATGACTTGCTAGGTGATGATGATTTACTTGTTGACAACTCTAGTGATGAATACTATGATGAAATGTTAATTAATCATGCTAATCAAGATAAAACGAATGACAATGATAAGGAGAAGATTGAGCATCTAACTAAAGAACTAAACACTCTTAAGTTAGCTCATGAAACTATCTTAGGATATCATCGAGAACTTTTAAGGACTCATGAGAAGTTATGCTTTGAAAAGCTCAACCTTGAGTAGGAGCATGAGTTTTTAAAGGCTATCAATGATGATCTTCGCAAGAAAAGTTCTTATTACATTGCCAAGCGTTTACTCTTATCTACTTACATGCCTCAAGTCAAGTCTAGTAACAAGAACAAGAAAGATTCTTCCTCTAGTAGTAACAACAATCATCATGCTAAATCCAATATTGTTGCTTCTAGTAGTTCTCTTGATTCCACTAATGATTCTCTTAGCCAAGTTACACTTGAGCAAGAAAATAGTTTATTGAAGGGAATTATAGAGAAAGGTGTTTACAAGAGCCTTGCCGGAAGTAAGCAATTCGAGGAAATTGTACGCAAGCAAGGAAGGCACCGGAAGAACCAAGGTGTTGGTTTTGAACAAAAGTTCAATGCCAATGGAGTTGAGTGGGAAGAAGATCAATACCCCAAGATGAAGTTTGTTCCTCAACAAGAGAAGTATGATCCTACTTATTTCAAAGGGACACAAGCTGAAGATGATCTTCCACCACAAGTAGAAAGGCAAGGACAAGCTTCAAGAGGAGATTGATGCATTTGAAGAAGCTCCTAAGGCCTTGGTCAAGTGGGTTCCCAAGACTACATCAAGTACGACTACAACTCCAAGGATTCCCATCAAGATGGTGTGGATCCTGAAGAAGAAGAACTAGAGAGTTCTTGAGGGTGACTCCGCCAACAAACTTCGCTCTTATCATTTTGGCGAGGACAAGTTCAACCAACTTCCACATCTTGCACTAGTTCATGGAGTCACAAACCCTCTTGTTGGTAAGACAAGGGACAAGGTAACCTAATGCTTTCATGGACATCATCTTGTGTGTGCATCACTCTATGTCTATGGATATCCTTGTTTGTTCCTTGTGGGACTAACCCGTGTAGGTATTGAAAGTCCAACTCACTCCAAAGGATTGCTCCAAATGATCTACATCAACATAGAGCATCCACATCTTCAACACCTACATGAAGTCATCATCGACAAAACCCAAGGTTAGTTCATCCCTCTTAGGGGGGTCTCACATCTAGGGGGAGCTTTACTCTAAGAATTGAGCTAAAGCAACTGTAATGGTGTGAACACAATAATGCATTATGTAAAAGTGGCAACCCCACTTGAGCTTAAACGATGAGTATGAACTATGATCAAATGTTCTCATTTGACTCCTAAGTCAATATACTCATATATAGATGACCTAGTAATCGCCAATTGCTTGATAGATGCTAGAATTGGTTGTGCATGCTTTGTCACATATTTTATCTGCCATTTTATTGTGTGAGCATGTCGTTTGCATATTTTACTCATTCGAGGACATCCACTTGTTGTTTTGCTTGTTTGGCTTCTTTTCTTTTGCCAAGTGGATGGACAAGAATGCCTAAGAACCTTCTCTAGCTATCTATGCTATTCTTGTCTCAAACTCTATTCATGCTATATTACAAAGTTTGATCAAGTCAGATTCGAACCACTCTGTGTGAGGAGCACTCAGAGTCCCCGATTCGTCATAGACTTAAACCTTCCAAAACCTCTTTGTGCGTTTCAGTCTGACCGATTCATCCATTTCGGTCATACCGAGATCACTAAGTTGATCTATGTTTTCAATCTCGGTGCAACCGATTTGAACTTTTCGGTCACACCGAGTTGCAGTAACTGCTTGCAGTTATGCATCTCGGTGCCACCGAGTTGTTCCACTCGGTTACATCGACAGGGTCAGGCTATATATATCCCCGGGCCAAAATTTGGAAATTTCTCCGAACCTATTCGCCCGCGCTCAGCCTGCTCTGCCTCCTTGGGTCTCCGGATCGTCCTCCTCATCGCCAGCTGCCTTCTGCCGCTGGTCTCCGCCGCTGTCAACAGGAATCGTCTCCGCAGTTGCCGCCGTAGCAGGTCCATCGCCGCATTTAGGGTATGGACTTGATCTTTGTGCTAATCTCACTCCGATTCCTAGCACATTGTTTTGACATCTTGCCACGATTGAGATCATCCTATCCAGCAAAATCACTCCATAGATTAGTTGTGGATTGAAAATTTAGAGTTAGGTTTCCGCCGAACTCATCTCGAACCGACCAAGTTGTAGAAATCGGTTCCACCGATTTGGCTTAGGCCATTGCACATGTGATTCTCGGTCTAACCGAGAATTGCAAATCGGTGTGACCGAGTTCATGACTTTGTGAAACCCTAGTAGTCTCGGTACCACCGAACTATGACTCGGTCTAACCGAGTTCACTAGTTTAGGTTCCAAAAGCTGCTTCGGTATCACCGAGTTTACAAATTCGGCAGATCCGAAATGCTTTCTATGGAAAACTAAAACTAAGTTTTTAATTCATTTGTTTTGCAAAATCCTCTGTGCTTTGTGATGCTCATCCCCTCTACCTCATCTATATCTATTCACAGGGTCTGCTGTTAGAATTTGCAACATGTCAGATCAGAGTGGCAGTCAAAACAGAGTTGAAGAGCAAGTTCACATGAGTGAGGGCACTAGTCCCTCAAGCAGCTATGATGAGGGTAGCAGGAGCACACCCAGCAACTTGCCAAAGGCAGCCACCAGGGCCAGAAAGAAGAAGACCTCAGATTCTGAAGATGAGGACTATGTGGCAGATGAGGATGAGGCCACATCTAGGAAGGTGTTGAAGAAGGAATATGGCATAGCTGCTGCCATTAAGCCAGGAATGAACAGGAAAGCTCCAGCAAGAAGGACTCCTATGCTAAAGGTCAGAGCATCCACTCAAGAGACTTTGGGATTTGAACCCAAAGAACCAGCTGTGGCTGAGAAGAAAAGGAAGGAAAGGGCCAAGAAGACAATGGCCAGAGTTGTTGGAAAACCCTCTATAATGGAAGAAGAGGAAGAAGTTGTTGCACCAGCACCTAAGTCTCAAAAGCTTATGGAGATGCTATAAGATCAGGGACTGCTCCATCAAAGCCCAAAGATGCTCCCAAGGCAGCTGCACCTAAGCCCAAAGTTGCACCTAAGAGGAACACCAGGAGTATTCCTACTACAGAAAAGAACAAGGCCCAGTGCCTAAAGCAGTTGTTGAAGAAGAAGATGATGAGTCACTAGTCTTAAGGAAGTTGAAGCCCAAAATTCCAGATCACAATGATGCTCATCCAGTAGTTGAAGATATGAAGCTCAAGAAGGATGCAGGACTCAGACAGTGGAGATTGACTAATCCCTATGCCATCAGGAGAAGAACTGATGTGGACTACATGTTCCATACTAAGGAACATCAGGACTTCTATGAGACAGTGCTTCTTGACAAGAAGCCAATAGTCTATGATATGAGATGGGTGGACTGGAAGTACATCAAGAACAATGAAGAGCACTATCCTGGAGTTTATGACAGCTTCAATGCTTGTGGAGTAGATGACTTTGTTGGGCAGAAGCTCACAAAGTGGAATGATGAGCTCTATGCAGTTATACTCCACATCTCATTTCTACCCAGATGGAAGGATTGTTTGGATGTCTGAGGGTACAAGGTACCAATCAACAGTTGAAGAATGGGCCAAATTGATCAATGCTCCTAAGGAAAATGAGGATGACTTGGATGTCTATGCCAAGAAGAAGAAAGATCACAACTCCATGGCTCACATGTACAGAGATATCCCAGATGATGCACTTGAGACTCACAAGCTTGGATCAGTACATTTTCTGTTGTCTGGACTTCCAACTATCAATTGGATCCTAAGGCATACTCTATTGCCAAAGTTAGGTGATCACAAGATGATCAGAGGCCATGCAATCAACTTGCTTCATATATTTGATGTGCCTCAGAAGTTCAAAGTCATGAGCCTAATTGTGGAAACTATCAAGAAGACTGCTGCTGATCAGAAGAGAAGTTGTGGGTATGCCCCACAGATTCAGGAGCTTATAAACTCCAAGATGGGCACTGGCACATATCTCTTGAACAAGGAGCACCTGCCCATCTACCCTAATTTTGAGGACAACACTGTTGTGATGGATGAAAATGAACCATCATCTATGCAAGCACAAGCAAAGAAGGAGAAAGCAAGGGCTGAGAAGGCTGCAAAGATGCCAACTATTGATGAGGCATCTCAGTATTTCCTGAAGAGCAAGCAAGATCAGCTTGGCTACTTGATTGCCTCCACTCTGAGGATTGAGAAGGGCTTGGCCATCCTGACTCAAAACCAGGAGAGCTTGGAGAGAATCATAGAGCAGAAGTTCTATGATCTTGATGTGAAGGTCACTGAGATACAGTCAGTTGTTGAGCAACTTCAGGAGGAAGTGGAGGAGAAGAAGGGCAAGTCTACCACTAATGCATTTGCCACAGTGCCCAGAGGTCAGAGATCTGCTGCAGTGCTAGTAACAGACACCAGAGCTACATCATCTGAACCAGCAACAACTTCAGTGCCACCAGCTCCAGTAGACACTCCACCAGCTCCATCAACATCAACAGATGCTTTCGTCCTTGGAGTCATTTCTACACCACCACTTGAATACCAAGCCTGAGAGTTGATTAGCACTATGCACTTTTTATGAACTTTTTGGTAACTTGTTGCCAAAGAGGGAGAAAATGTATAGATCATAGGCTTCGAGAGAGAGTGTTGCTTTCGTTCTCTCTTGTTTTGGTGGTTGAACTTTGTTATTTGCTTGTTTGAGATACATTATATCGTTTGTGTGATACTTGGATGATCATGTGTTTGATCATATTCTATGCTACATTATTGCTTGTTGGATGATATTATCTCTTACATCTTCATATGATCATTCACTTTGCTTGGTGATGAGTGCATGTGTTTAATCATTATCATTTTGAGTGCTCCACCAAGATGTATGTGACATGGAAGAGTAACCCATGATCCTAACTCATTGTGCATTTGCAGTCCAAAGCAAATCTTAAACTATGCACAAATTTAGGGGGGCTCTTGCTTTTCACATACTTCTCAAAGCGACAATGTTTTTCAATCTTATTATCATTTGTCGAAGCTTTGATCCATATGTTGTCATCAGTTACCAAAAAGGGGAGATTGAAAGTGCAACTATCCCTGGGTGGTTTTGGTAATTCCTAACAACATATAGCTCATTGAGCTAATGTTGTCTCAAGATAAATATTTCAGGAAAGCTCAATGATTAGCATGGCATGGATGAGAAAAGTGGACCCCTCAAAATTCTAAGGACAAAATGATTGGCTCAAGCTCAAAGCTCAAGATTCTACATTTACTATTTTAGTGATCCAAGATCCCATTGAGTCTATAGGAAAAGTGAATACTATCAAGGAGGGACAAGGTGTTGCTTAATGAGGCTCTTGCTCAAAATTCTTAGTGATATGCTCCAAAGCCCTCAACTACTTTCTCACATCCACCTATGACCTAAACCAAAAGTCAAACTCGGCCCCACCGATTCTTTCTATCTGGCGCCACCGAGTTCAGATGTCATAGCCACTGCCACAAACCCTAGGCAAATCGGTCTCACCGATAGGGATCTCGGTCTCACCGAGATGGGATTGCAAACTCTCTGTTTCCCTTTGTAACATTTCGGTCTCACTGAGATGAGCGATCGGTCCCACCGAGATTGCAATGTAAACTCTCTGTTCCCCTTTCGTAACGTTTCGGTCCCACCGAGATGAGCGAATCGGTCCCACCGAGTTTACCTGACCAACTCTCTGGTTATCTTATTACCAAAATCGGTCTCACCGAGTTTGTGTAATCGGTCTCACCGAGATTACGTTATGCCCTAACCCTAACCATATCAGTCCTACCAAGTTGCATGTCGGTCCCACCGAAAATCCTACCGGTCACTAGATTTGCTAAATCGGTCCGACCGAGTTTCTCAATTCGGTCCCACCGAGACTGGTAAGTTGTGTGTAATGGTTAGATTTTGTGTGGAGGCTATAAATACTCCTCCACCCCCTCTTCATTCATGGAGAGAGCCATCAGAACATGCCTACACTTCCAACTTACATTTTCTGAGAGAGAACCACCTGCACTTGTGTTGAGGTCAAGATATTCCAATCCTACCATGTGAATCTTGATCTCTAGCCTTCCCCAAGTTGCTTTCCACTCAAATATTCTTTCCACCAAATCCATATCCTGTGAGAGAGAGTTGAGTGTTGGGGAGACTATCATTTGAAGCACAAGAGCAAGGAGTTCATCATCAACACACCATTTGTTACTTCTTGGAGAGTGGTGTCTCCTAGATTGGCTAGGTGTCACTTGGGAGCCTCCGACAAGATTGTGGAGTTGAACCAAGGAGTTTGTACGGGCAAGGAGATCGCCTACTTCTTGAAGATCTACCCCTAGTGAGGCAAGTCCTTCGTGGGCGATGGCCATGGTGGGATAGACAAGGTTGCTTCTTCGTGGACCCTCCGTGGACTCGCGCAGCCGTTACCCTTCGTGGGTTCAAGTCTCCATCAACGTGGATGTACGATAGCACCACCTATCGGAACCACGACTCAAAAATCTCCGTGTCTCCAATTGCGTTTGCCTCCTCAAACTCCTCCCCTTTACCTTCATATGCAATTGTGTTAAATTCCGCTGCTATACTCTAGAATTGCATGTGTAGGTTGATTGCTTGACTTGTGCTAAGTTGCTAAAATCTACCAAGAATTAAAATTGGAAAAAGGCTAGGTTTTTATTTGGTCAAGTAGTCTAATCACCCCCCCCCCTCTAGACATACTTTTGATCCTACAAAAGGTAAAGCCTATAAGGTTCAACACCTAGTGTATTACATTTCTGAAGTTTTGACTCCGTCCAAGCAAAGGTATTCGCATTACCAGAAGCTTGTCTATGGAATCTATATGACAACGAAGAAAGTTGCACACTACTTCACAGATCACTCAGTTTCAGTCGTCAGTGATGCTCCATTGTCAGAAATTTTGAACAATCGAGACACAACTTGTGATGATCATAAGCTTTGACTCCGTCCAAGAAAAGGAGCCTAACCACATACCCCGACTCAAGAATCCCGTTGCTGATGATCTGGCTAAAATAGGCTCCACTCGGAAGCTTATTCCCAATAATGTGTTCTTGGAGCATCTCCACACCCCGTCAGTTCAAGAAGATCCCTTTACAGAGGAGCCCCCACAACCGATAAGTTCAACTAATCCGACTGAAGTTGAAGTCTTAGCGGTTATTGACCTAATCATGGAGGTTTTGGTGAGCATCCCCGGCTGGACAGTGTCGTACATTGCATATCTGCTTAGGCTAGAGCTCCCAGAGGATGAAGATGAAGCTCGGCAGATTGTTCGCAGATCCAAAGCCTTCACGGTGGTAGGTGATCAACTTTACAGAGAAAGTGTGACTGGCGTAGCTTAGCGGTGCATTACCCTAGAAGAGGGTCAACTAATCCTGAATGAGATTCACTCGGGGACCAGTGGTCACCATGCGTCCTCTCGGACCATCGTGGCCAAAGCATACCAAGCGGGATTCTATTGGCCGCGAGCAAACAAAATGGCTAAGGAGATAGTCGAGAAGTGTGAAGGATGCCAGTTTTACTCCAACATGTCTCACAAACCTGCATCAGCCTTGAAGACTATCCCACTCGTCTAGCCATTTGTTGTTTGGGGACTCGACATGGCTGGGCCCTTGAGGATTGGCAGAAGCGGCTTCACCCATCTCCTCGTGGCAGTCGACAAGTTCACTAAGTGGATTGAAGCTAAACCCATCAAAAACCTCGATTCAAGCACATCCATCACTTTCATCAGAGAGCTGATATTTAGATACATTATAACTGAGCATCATTCCAGCCCTCTCAGGCCATCAGCGACCACAGCCGTTTATTTCACGATTGAGCCATCTCTGGCCGTCTAATCACGGTTAGGGCGTTGTCTCCCTCGTTTTTCAGCAAGTGGGCCGGCTGTCCTATAGGGACACTACTCCCATGGAAAAATCAAAGTGCGCTGGTTGATCGGGCCTCCAGCTAATTCGGCCTCACGAGCAAGAAGCCCATCTCAGCCGCGAAATAATACGATATCTCTCCTCACCCACCCACCCACAACCTCTCTTCCCCTAAAAAAACCCCACGACCTCTCTCCTCGCTCGTGCCCCTCCCTCTCCCACGCGGATGACGACGGCGACCGTGGCGTGTTTGCTTCCCATGCTCGTCACAGTCCTCCACCGCGCAGTGACAATTGGGCTTGCATCGCCTCACCCTCCTCGACCTCCCGTTCCTGTGGACCATCCATCCGGAAACCGCCGGCGGCGGATGCGACCTCAAGAGGCGGCGTCCTTCCCAGATCTCTGGGCCAAGTGGCGTTGCCCCTCACACTTCGACGGGAGGCGCCCATCGCGCAGTCTGACTTCGAGTAGCCGCACCCACCGGGACGCACCTGCTTGTCGGGCTACGACGCCACCCATCCCTAAACCGCTGGCGGCGGCGGCCGGCAACAAGCCGGCGGCGCCTCCGCCAAGGTTGTGGCGATGGAACACACACTAAGGTTCCGGGTGCTGTTGGGAGGGGCGAGCGTGCGGCATGGGCCACTGGACTTTGGGACACATCTCCGCACACATAAGCTGGGATCTTGCGGCAGCGGCGGCGGTGGCGAATGACGCCCCATCTTCCCTTAGCCGGTAACGGTGGATCAACGCGGCGACAGCGCGCACTGCCCCCTCCTCCACATCTCAATGTCGTAGTCGTGGCCTTCCTCGTCCATCGGAGGTGCTCAACCATCTAAACACTAACCCTCCCTCATCTTATTTCAGATCGTAACTTTGTTTTCATTCAATCATACTTTGTTTTTCTACAAGGGACTCTTGGTGGGCAACTTCTTCACCATGGTTCTCCAGCAACTGCACAAGTAGGTTGGGTCTCGGATTAGTGCCCCGCGGAATTCAGATTGTAGGTGATGTATGGCGCTGGGCAGGAGAGGACATGTCTATGGGAAACAACTAAATTTCTCTGTGCCATGCTACTACATGAACTACCGAATCCATAACCAAGTCTACACACAAGAGTTCAGGGTTGAATAGAGTTGTTCCGTCCACATGGTTCGAAATTAAGGTTTTGTGTATACAAAGTTTCTGTATTGTTGGCTTGCCATATTCTTCGGTGGTTACCTGCCCAAGCAACAAGCACGAATTGTGGAAGAAGAGAATAAAATTACTAGAGATTATATGTGTTCGAAATCAAATGCTAGCCCTGTAAATATTAGTCTAACAAATCATATTCTGATGCACCAAGGTTATTGGTTTATCACTTACTTCAAATTGATGTTTTAGTGATGTATAAAAGTCAATATGACTTTGTTAATCAAGTTGATCAAATTTCTTCTTTCTATTGCACCTTCTTTCTCTGAACCATTTTGATCCTTTTGTTCGTAAAGAACATAACTAACGTAGTTTAACTATCAGGTCTTCAGTATAAACCAGCAAGGAAGAAATGTTCTTCAAGTCTCAAGCATTGTTGGGTTCTGACGGTGAGAATATCTTTTACAGTGAGGTAAGGACATAACTAGACATGTACAACAAATTTGCAATCATTATCAGTGTTCTGCCTAGCTCATGGTGCCATAAGCTGCTTCCATTATCTTTCAATGAATTTTTCAAAATCTAGCTTTGGTACTGATGCTTTTGCATTCTCACTTGTATTTACTTAACTACTCTCTCCATTCCTAAATATTTGTCTTTCTAGAGATTTCAACAAGTGACTATATACGAAGCAAAATGAGTGAATCTACACTCTAAAATATGTCTATATACATCCGTATGTGGTAGTCCATTTGAAACCTCTAACAGACAAATATTTAGGAATGGAGGAAGTAAAAGCTACCAACTGAGATACATCATTTCCAAGTTTTTTTCGTATCTACCAGATTTTGGCTATCTTGGGTGGTGGGAATGACGCTGGAGGGTTCTGAGTTAAATGCCAAGTATTATGACAGCAAGATGGTATAGCTGCAGTAAGTTACCTCTCTGCCGCTTTTTATCTTGGTCATAAGAAGCTTTCTTTCTTGTTCAATGATACCATGTACTTTGTGTAATGATTGCAATATTCATGAACCAAGCTCATACAAACCAAATACCTTTGCAAATCAATTGTTGACATGAACTTTGGGGTTTTTCACTTCATATGTTGAAGTGCCTACGAATATTGTTGAGATGAACCTCTAAGAGAACCTTACGCTTGTTGTATAAAAAATCCCACCCTTACAAGCTACTTACCAATTTAATTTTTAATCATCTTACAAATCCAACACTTCCATAAATTAATTATTGGTAGGGTGTGAATTTAGTATGACTCAGTTAGCAAAGCGGGTCTCGCCTGCAGTGGATATGATAAAAAAATCCAGAGCCCGAGGAAGAGAAATAAACCAATATGGTTATTTCTATGATGAAAGGTGTGGAAGTCAGCTTTATTTAAATATGAAACATACGTAAATTATTCAGAAATCGTATCATGAGAAGCCCTCACTTAAACCCAATGAAACGTTGCTGGTTTTTAGCCAAATGTTGGAATGTGGCCAAGCTATGTGATTTATTTGTGCTTGGAGGCAATCATAATGACATAGACTTACTGTTCCCGTTTTTAGTTTACCTTTATGTTTAATATGCCCTGTTAGGAAAATGCTACCAAAGGTAGAATATGACATTCAGGTAAATGTACATTTTTTTCTTCATTTTCGTTAATTACTAAATTTGTCTCGGGTCATCCTTAGGCAATCATTTCTTTGATCATACATATCAAAAGTCCCCAAGTTGCTACTCCAATATTTATTCAAATTTGGGGCATTTGATGTCAGAGTACTGCTTGCTTGGACAACGATGTAGTTTATGATGGACTTTGGATAGCAACTTTCGTTCCAAGATTCTGGAGATCTCTTTCCTCTTGATTGAAGTTTGGTGGGGATGTCGTCCAAATTCCAAGACTCCTGTTGAAAAGAGGTTGAGTAACATGATGACATTTCTGCCACCGGATGCACTATTTTAGAACCTAGTGTGGGTTTGGTCATCTGCCACCCATTCTTTTAAATATTGGCTTCCCAAAACCCCATGTAACTATATAATTTGGTATAAAACATCAATGCATATTGTTATTTTTCTTCCGATAAACAGTTGTTTCCTTACAGCAATTAGGTAATATGTGATAGTACTAAGTAATGTGCTACCGTGAGCAACTATGCTAGATGCCGGTGTCGGTTCACAACATTCATTTCGTTGGGAGCTATATTTTGAGGGTCAACCTGGTGAACCTACGGGAATTATTTTATTTACTCACTCTGTAAAGTAATATAAGATCGTCCAGCTTATGCATCTATTTATGACCTAATTTAGGAGCACACCAGATCTTTGCTCATGCCACCTTATATTTATATTAATTCCTATCATTACATGGACAAATTGACGGGTGCGGCAACGCGCGCCGTCAATGATCTAGTTCAAATATAGAGTTCCGCACAACATCATCATAGATAATGGGTCGAACTTTGATTCCGATGAATTCAGAGCTTTCTGTGCTTCCCAAGGCACTCGGGTCGACTATGCATCTGTAGCGCATCCGCAGTCGAATGGACAAGCATAAAGAGCCAATGGTTTGATCTTACAGGGGTTGAAACCTCGATTGATGCGCGACCTCAAGCATGCAGTAGGCGCTTGGGTGATGGAGTTGCCCTCTGTTCTATGGGGACTAAGGACGACCCCCAACCGGTCGACTGGTGGAACTCCTTTCTTCATGGTATATGGAGCTGAAGCAGTGCTTCCGAGTGACTTGCTCCATAATGCGCCCCGAGTGGAAATCTTTTCAGAAGCCGAAGCCGAACAAGCACGTCAAGACGCTATTGGCCTTCTGGAAGAGGGGAGAGAGATGGCTTTGATCCGGTCGACCATTTATCACCAAGATCTTCATCGATTCCATGCGCGAAATGTCAGAGGTCGAGCATTCCAGGAGGGAGATCTTGTGCTCCGAGTGGATCAGCAACACCCTCACAAGCTAGCCCCTGTCTGGGAAGGCCCTTTCATCGTCACCAAGGTACTTCACAATGATGCGTATCACCTTTACAACGTGACCAAGAGGAAGAACGAGCCGCGCGCTTGGAATGCAGATCTGCTCCGTCGTTTTTATACCTAAGAACACTGGGATAGGCGAGATGTAATAAGAAGTACTTTTCAGATTGTTTATCAAAGATATGACTTCCGCAGTCACAAATTGATTGTTTTTCGCATATACTTGTGTTCAAATCCCTTAGTGGGTGGCTTAGCCGCGAACCCGATTTGCCTAAGTTCAAAAACACTCTTGAGTGAAGAGCAATCCTTTCACTCGGGGGCTTAGCCGCAAACCCGATTCGCCTAAGTTTCAAAAACACTCAGAGTGAAGAGCGGTCCCCTCACTCGGGGGCTTAGCTGCAATCCCGTACTCGCCTAAGTTTCAAAAACACTCCGAGTGAAGAGCGATCCTCTCACTCGGGGGTTTAGCTGCGACCCCGTACTCGCCTAAGTTTAAAAAACACTCCAAATGAAGAGCGATCCTCTCACTCGGGGGCTTAGCTGCGATCTCGTACTCGCCTAAGTTTCAAAAACACTCCGAGTGAAGAGTGATCCTCTCACTTGGGGGCTTAGCTACGACCCCGTACTCGCCTAAGTTTCAAAAACACTCTGAGTGAAGAGCGATCCTCTCACTCGGGGGTTTAGCTACGATACCGTACTTGCCTAAGTTTCAAAAACACTACGAGTGAAGAGCGATCCTCTCACTCGGGGACTTAGCTGCGATCTCGTACTCGCCTAAGTTTAAAAAACACTGCGAGTGTAGAGTGATCCTCTCACTCGGGGACTTAGCTGCGATCCCGTACTCGCCTAAGTTTCAAAAACACTCCGAGTGAAGAGCGATCCTCTCACTCGGGGACTTAGCTACACCCAGTGGGTGGCTTAGCCGCAAACCCGATTCGCCTAAGTTCAAAAACACTCCAAGTGAAGAGTGATCCTCTCACTCGGAGGCTTAGCTGCGACCCCGTACTCACCTAAGTTGAAAACACTCCAAGTGAAGAATGATCTTCTCACTCAGAAACTTAGTTGCGACCCCGTACTCACCTAAGTTAAGAACACCCCAAGGCGTACTCTGAGCTGCACCACAAGTACAACGTCTGACGCACTCTGAGTTGCGCCACAAGTACAACATCTGACGCACTCTGAGCTGCGCCACAAGTACAAAGTCTGGATGCGCTCTGAGCTGCACCACAAGTACAACGTCGACTCCAAGTGTAGAGCAACCCTCTCACTCGACTCAAACCAAGAAAATCCAAAGAACAGTGGAAACGAGGCAACGACATTCAAATAAAACAACCAAGTTCGGATATTTCCAGCAAGGTTCAACGTCGCGAACGAAAGTACTCGAGCATCAGGCTCGAAGGAGTTTTAACGGTTACAAAATCTACTCGGCATTCCGAGGCAAATTAAGTCATCAAGTTTATCACTCCTTGGGAGGCGGGCTGGCTGGCTCGACAAATGAATCCAAGTCAATGCCATTTGCGATGCGAGTGGTTGCGTCGATGAAGGTCTCCATGAAAGATTGGAATTGAAGCTTCTTGGTGTTGGCTACTTGCAGGTCCTTCAGCTTCTCCTCTTTGACATCCCTACAGTGAACACGGACGAGGGATAAGGCGACATCAGCACCACAATGCATAGCTGACTTCTTCCATGCCAGCACTCGGTCGGGGATGCAGTTGAGTTGAGTCATCAGTGACTCAAGGTCATTCTATTG
Organism: Triticum aestivum; assembly: GCF_018294505.1. Lineage (NCBI taxonomy): Eukaryota > Viridiplantae > Streptophyta > Magnoliopsida > Poales > Poaceae > Triticum > Triticum aestivum. The sequence goes on along the minus strand of NC_057795.1, from coordinate 417,790,670 downwards.
CACGACCTATGGCCAGAGCTCCTTGTCGACCCGAGAAATTGCAGTTTTCAAGTCGATGATGTAGTCCAAGACGTTAGCAAGTCGAGCCTCCAGTGTAACGCCCCGAGACCGACGCTCCAGAAGACTTCCATATATTTCATGTTCGCCATCGTTGCCATGTCTTTTGCTTGTGTGTTGCATTTTGCCATGTCATCATCTGCATATCATCTGCATGTTTTCCAAAACTTGCATCCGTTCGGGTTCCCCCGGTTCTCTCCGTTGTCCGTTCTGAGCCCGACCACACTCGCACGCGCCCGCGGCACCTCCGAAATATTATTTTATAAGTGGCATAAAAATGTTCTCAGAATGGGTTGCAACTTGTCATGCGGTCTTATTATAGTGTAGACAGAGCGCCTGCCAAGTTTCATCGCATTCGGAGTCCATTTGATAGCCCAACCGTTAAATATATAGCGGCATCGTTGCCGGTATTATCGTTGGATGTTTTCGGTCTTCGGAAATAGCTACCGGGTTGCACTCCTTCCCTCTCACCTCAGCCCAACTCCTATTCACAGCCCACTAGCCCACCTACCTAACCCCCCTCCGCTTCGGACCATCTGATCGAGATCGAACGGCTCCGAAATGGAGCAAAACCCCTAACCCTAGACCCCTGCCTATTTAAGAAGCCCCCCTTGCCATTTTTGGGTGCCCCTAGCCTTCCCCTACCCTCAGCCGCCGCATCCCCCTCGAAAACCACGCCACCAGCCAGATCCATCCACCTCCTCCCTGTTTTCCGGCGCCCTCCACCTCACCCGCGCCACTTGGCAGCGCCCCATTGGCCAGCCGTCGCCGCGCAGCCTCCCACAGCAAACCGCAGGGCGCCACGCGTCCTCCCGCGCCCCCGCAGCCCCCAGCGCCGCCGCGGCCCGCCATGCCCGCACCAGGCCCGCAGCGGACCGATCTCGGCCCGGCTCCCGCTCTTTCCACTCGAGCGCCCCAGCGCCTCGCCTCCTCGCCCGCTTCCCCCGCCGCCTCGCGCCTTCCGCCGGCGACCCCGGCAGCCGCGCCGTCGAGCACCAGCAGCCAGGCCGGACCTCACCTCCCCTGCTCCTCCTTCCCCTACCTTCTCCTTCCTCTCTCTCTCACTCTCTCCCGCAGGAGTTCTGCCATGGCCGCCACCACCCGAGCTCGGGAGCCGCCTCTACCCTGGAAGCTCGTCACCGCCGCCGTTCGTCGCCGGATCTGGGACCCCTGCCCTCGGATCCGTCTGTTCCGAGCCTCGTCGGCCTTCCCTGCAGCCGCTGCCGCTCGAGTCCGGCCGTGGCCATCGCCCCCCGTAGCTTTGCATCGAGCAGAGGACGAGCAGCTCGTCCACTCTCCCCGTTGACCGCGCGCTTGGGCTGCCTCCCCTCCAGCGCCAAGGCCCATCGCCCTTCCAGCCTCCCTCTCTACTGAACCGGCCCAAGGCCCATGGGTGAGCAGCCCCCTCCAGATCCCCCCTCCTATGCACTGTTGGGCCAATCAGTTTCGGCCCGCGTAGGTTTTTTTTAGCATATGTGAATTTGTCTAATTATCCAGCGATTTACAGTTTTACAGAAAACCCCCTGTTCATCATGCATATAAGAACTTTTTAGCAGTGCATCATATGTAAAAACTTTATATATGTAAAATGCTTAGAATTTTGTGTAGATTAATAATTTTCCACTTTCATCCATGTTAAATATGTTTAAATTGCTGTTTGCATTAATTTGCTTAAATGCCATGCTAAAATGCTTTAATTCATAACTAAATAACCGTAGCTCGGTTTCAAATAAACTTTATATGTAAATGGGGTGGAAAAATGCCTAATTTAACATGGTCCACTTTATTTTCCTGTTTAACAACCTTAAAATATGGTTTAGGACAGAATAGTACCAAATTCATTTTATGCACATGGGGATTTTCCGGAATTGTTGTTTGTTATTTCCGGCCTCATTTAAACTTGCCTAAATAGATGACTTTATTATGCTTCACCTTTTGCCATGTTAATCAACATTTAATATTGTTGGGTACCTAAACGAGATTAAACTAAATATGTCAATGTGGTGTTTTGTCAATATGCAACTCGTTGCATATTGAGCTCCACTTAACTTGTAGTATTATTTGTTGCAAATTGCCATGCCATGCCTCTTTCAACCGGACATGCATCATACTTGATTGTGCATCATGCCATGATTATGCTTGTGTGTTTACCATGTTGTTTGCTTCTTTCCGGTGTTGCTTCTTAGTTCCGGTAATGATGCGTTTGTGAGGATTCGTTTGACTACGTTGGTTCGTCTACTTCATGGACTCGTTCTTCTTCCTTGCGGGATTTCAGGCAAGATGACCGCTAGCCTGGATCTCACTACTATCATTGCTATGCTAGTTGCTTCGTTCTATCGCTATGCTGCATTACCTATCTTTTGCTCATCAAGCCTCCCCAAATTGCCATGAACCTCTAACCTTTGACACCCTTCCTAGCAAACCGTTGCTTGGCTATGTTACCGCTTTGCTCAGCCCTCTTATAGCGTTGCTAGTTGCAGGTGAAGTTGAAGATTGCTTCATGGTGGACAGGATTATGTTGGGATATCACAATATCTCTTATATTATTAATGCATCTATATATTTGGTAAAGGGTGGAAGGCTCGGCTTTATGCCTGGTGTTTTGTTCCACTTTTGCCGCCCTAGTTTCCGTCATACCGGTGTTATGTTCCTGGATTTTGCGTTCCTTACGCGGTCGGGTGATTTATGGGACCCCCTTGACAGTTCACTTTGAATAAAACTCCTCCAGCAAGGCCCAACCTTGGTTTTACCATTTGCCTCACCACCACCTATATTTCCCTTGGGAGTAATTAACCCAAGGGTCATCTTTATTTTAGCCCCCCGGGCCAGTGCTTGTCTAAGTGTTGGTCCGAACCGGGCAGACTGCGGGGCCACCTCGGGGCAACTCGAGGGCTGTTTTTACTCGTAGGCTGACCTATCCGGTGTTGCCCTGAGAACGAGATATGTGCAGCTCCTATCGGGATTGTCAGCGCATCGGGCGGCTTTGCTGGTCTTGTTTTACCATTGTCGAAATGTCTTGTAAACCGGGATTCCGAGTCTGATCGGGTCTTCCTGGGAGAAGGTATATCCTTCGTTGATCGCGAGAGCTTATCATGGGCTAAGTTGGGACACCCCTGCAGGGTATAATCTTTTGAAAGCCGTTCCTACGGTTATAGGCAGATGGGAATTTGTTAATGTCCGGTTGTAGATAACTTGACACCTGATCCGAATTAAAACGCATCAACCGCGTGTGTAGCCGTGATGGTCTCTTTTCGGCGAAGTCCGGGAAGTGAACACAGTTTCTGGGTTATGTTTGACATAAGTAGGAGTTCAGGATCACTTCTTGATCATTGCTAGTTTCACGACCGTTCTGCTTGCTCTCTTCTCGCTCTTATTTGTGTATGTTAGCCACCATATATGCTTAGTCGCTGCCGCAACCTCACCACTTTGCCCCTTCCTTTCCTATTAAGCTTTGCCAGTCTTGATACCCATGGTAATGGGATTGCTGAGTCCTCGTGGCTCACAGATTACTACAACAACAGTTGCAGGTACAGGTTGTGCGATGATCTTGACGCGAGAGCGATGTTTGCTTGTTTGGAGTTCTTCTTCTTCTTCTTCTTCGATCAGGGGATAGGTTCCAGGTCGGCAGCCTGGGTTAGCAAGGTGGATGTCGTTTGAGTTTCTGTTTGTGTTTCATCCGTAGTCGGATGTTGATCTTATGTATGATGTATTGTTGTATTCGTGTGGCATTGTATGCCTCTTGTATGTATCCCCATCTATTATGTAATGTTGATGTAATGATATCCACCTTGCAAAAGCGTTTCAATATGCGGGTCTATCCTTGGTGGGACCTTCGAGTTCCTTTTGGATAGGGTCGCATATTGGGCGTGACAAGTTGGTATGAGAGCCTCGACCGACCTTAGGAGCCCCCTTGATTGTTGGCCGTTGTTGAGTCTAGAAGAAAATTATTTTGAGTCTTAGGATTATATATACCGGAGAGTAGGATTCTTTTTACTCCTCAGCCCCTTCGTCGCTCTGGTGAGGTTTCTTGACGTAGATGTTTTGACTTTCCTCTCCTCAAATTTCACTAAATTTTTTTTAGGATCACGCGGGTATCTTGGAATCATTCCGATGGTTTTGTGACGAGAACATTGTTCTTGGTGCCTCCTGTCTATTATGTGGCATTGACCCGGGGAGTTGAGCTCCGAGGTGTTGTTGTCACAATTTTATCGTTGCAGTTCTGGAATACCTGAGTTTTGCCGACATCGAAAATCTCTTTTATGCAGTTGTTGGTGAGATAACCTCGACGTCACCCAGTACTGGGGAGTTTGGGAGTATTGCCATAACTCGTATAACGGATGCTTTTCGAAGGTTGAGGTACACGATTTCCGAAGGTTTCTTGGTTATGTGTTGACGGATGGATATAGCTGGATGTAGGGATTGTTAGTTTGGGTGAGATATATATTGCTTCCCCTGTATCCCCAACACCAGATTGCATAACCAGAAAGTTTCGGGAGTTTATAGGTGGGAATTCAAGTAGCTCCTAGAATATCTTTCCGACAGATGCATGATATGGGATTGGGTAAATCTCTATCATATGTATTTGTTCTGGCTTATTTCTGCAAGCCAATCCTTTGTTTTGTTTTGAGTTGTGGTATTCGAGTTGCTTCATTGTCAAATGTTGAATCCATACCTTTCATAAACGGTGTTCTCATATTGCGATGTGAATACTAATCCTTCTTGATCATCGAGGTCGTCATGTTAATTCTTTTCCAACTGGTGTGCTTCTCTTCAAGTGGATCCGATCATTTTCAACATCCATAAGATCAACTCTAAGTTTTCTCAACAGTGTCCATTCCATATGCCCCAAGTTGCCTTTGTTTTCCCACCCTCCCACCCTTTTTCTTCAAGGACCCATATTTCTTAATCAAGTTTCCATTTATTCATGTGAAGTCTCTTCACTCTTTTCAATCAATGTTCTGATCCGGTGATCCCTCGTGAAGATGCTCACGAGCTTCAAGTTCATCAATCTTCATTCTCATATTCTTTTCCGGTGGATTTAATTCAAGCTTTCGATATTCATCATATTCCTTTCCTTGTTTCTTATGCTTTCTCATGCCGGTGTACCTCTTAATTGTTCACCTCTCTCTATTCTTATCCGGAGTGCTCAAGATATCTCAGAAGACTTGTGTTTCCATTCTCAATCCGTTCAAGATATTTCGAGGTTTTTCTCTCATTCAAGCTATTTAATTCTACCGGTGCAATCTCTATTTCAAGCAATCCTTCAATGATGTTTCTTTCGAGTGGGCCCTAACCCACAGGTCTTTTCCCAGGATCTTACCTGACTCTTCTAATTCCCCTGGAGTTGTTCTCAAATTCATTTCCAAGTTTGACGTAAGAATGAATTTCATCAGTCAGATCTTTTCCAAGATCAATTTCAAATCAATTTTCATTGTTGGCTCAACCTCTTTGCTTGCCATTCTCCCGGAGTATCTCAGTAATTTGGTGGTGTTTTTCATCGTCATTTGAAAACCGAAGAAGAGTTTGTCCTCTAAATATTGTCCATTCTCCCGGAGATTCGTGGTGCTAGCTTGATGTTATCCTCTCAAACTGTTTCAAGTCATGCAAATTCTTTTCATCCATCCGGAGCATTTCAGGAGTTGCTTTCTCTCTCGATCATCCGGAGGCCATCTTTTTGGAAGATTCCTTTGTTCTAAGTTTTCAGATTCATTCTCCAATTATTCTATATCTGTGCCCTTTCGTTCGTCTCAATATTCTTTCGGTGCTTCGTTCAAGTATTCTTCAATCAGTCATGGCCTCTTCATTCTCATGTATCTAAATCCCCTCAAGTATCTTCATTCGTTTTCCAATTCTTCCCAGTGAATTGTGCCTTTGCTACGTTCATTTTCAATTCTTACGGTGGTTTGTTCAAGATTTCTCTTCCTCCGTTATCATATCAAATATTCGTTGTTTCCAAATCCCACCGGTGGTTCCTTGAAGACCTTCACAAGTTTGCGCCATATCTATCTTGATCCTTTTTATGAGAATAAGTAGTATGCCAAATCCGTTGTTTGTCATCAATTTAAATTGGTGAAGGATACGCATACCATAATTCTTATTATTGTTTCATCCGAGTGATCTAGTTTCTTCTTTCTAGAGTTGTTCATCATGTCACATTTCTCGGTTCGAGATGCTTCATCTTTTCTTTTCCGGAGTTCCAAGTTTTCCGCTTTATATCGTCGCGAAGCTCCATCTAAATCATTGCAAGGCTTCACCTTGTGTTTTCAAGTTCTCTTTCTTTTATCATCCTTTTATTACCGGAGTTCTTCATGGAAGATCTACATGGTGGTTTGTCAAGGATTCCTTTCATTCTTCAATTGTTCTTCAAGATTCCTCTCGAACCTAAGATCCGCCAAGCTTTACTCTAAAATAAACATGGTGCTCAACACATGTTTTGTTTTGAGGAGCTCAAGTATTCTTCATCTTGCATTCTGAAGTGCAATTCTTTCCACCTTATCTTTTGTGGTGGTGTTATGTCACTCTTCACAATTTCCTTCATGGTTCATGATTCATATTGTTTTCAAGAATGAGGTATTTTAAATCCATCAATCTCTTTGTTGGAGTTATCTTGGGTTATATTTCACCTAAAGCCTTCCATTGGGAATGTTGCTATTTGTGGTTCTTATCATTGATCCAAGCTTTCTCCATATCCTTCTCGGTGAAAGAGGTATTTCATCTCTTCGTTGATCTCAAACAAGCAATTGTTTCCTTTAGTGGTCAGTTGTCACCTCATAATGTTGAGATGTTTCCATAAGCCCACTACAAGCTTATTCTTTTCGTTGTTGGTTTTCCAACAACTCCATTCAATCCTTCTTTGCAAGGATGCTTAACAAGTTCATTTGTAGCAGAAATTGTCATTTTCTTCTCCGTCCCTTTTATCCCAACAATCTAGCTTCTATTCTTTCGTTCCGGAGGCATTGTGATGTTGCTCTCTTCACTAATCATCTCGTTTTGTCAAGATCATGTTCTTTTCGTGCTTATCCATTTAACCAGAGTGTTGTGTTGTCATTCAAGCTCTTTCATCTTATCAAGTTTTGCTTCTCTTTTCAACCGGAGTGCTGTCTGAAATCTTTCTTACCCCTTGTGCCATTTTTTCAACAGTTCCGGAGGTAGTGTGTTGTTGATTTCATCAAGTATCCTCTCATCTTGTCAAGTTCATGTTCAATTTCTTCCATTTACAGTCGGAGTGCTGTCAAAATTATATCATTCTTATTCATTCTTATCTCGTTTCAACTAGAGTGGTTTCAATTCCTTCTTGTCCATTGTGCTCGTCATTCATGTCTTTGCAACCTTCAAGTTCTCGTAATGTTCCTTGTTCCTCTTTTCTAATGGACTGTTTGCAATCTTGGTCATCTCCGTTCTTTTGTTTCTTTCAATTTGTTCAACCTCTCAAGGTTCATGGTTTCACTCGTTTGTCGAAGAAGCAACTTAGTTTACCTCTTCTCTTCCTCTTCCTTTTCCCTCCGGTGCCATCCTAGATCTCGGGACGAGATCCTCTCGTAGTGGTGGAGTGTTGTAACGCCCCGAGACCGACGCTCTAGAAGACTTCCATATATTTCATGTTCGCCGTTGTTGCCATGTCTTTGGCTTGTGTGTTGCATTTTGCCATGTCATCATCTACATATCATCTGCATGTTTTCCAAAACTTGCATCCGTTCGGGTTCCCCGGTTCTCTCCGTTGTCCGTTCTGAGCCCGACCACACTCACACGTGCCCGCGGCACCTCCGAAATATTATTTTATAAGTGGCATAAAAATGTTCTCGGAATGGGTTGCAACTTGTCATGCGGTCTTATTATAGTGTAGACAGAGCGCCTGCCAAGTTTCATCGCATTCGGAGTCCATTTGATAGCCCAACCGTTAAATATATAGCGGCACTGTTGCCGGTATTATCGTCGGATGTTTTCGGTCTTCGTAAACAGCTACCGGGTTGCACTCCTTCCCTCTCACCTCAGCCCAACTCCTCTTCACAGCCCACTAGCCCACCTACCTAACCCCCCCTCCGCTCCGGACCGTCCGATCGAGACCGAACGGCTCCGAAACGGAGCAAAACCCCTAACCCTAGACCCCTGCCTATTTAAGAAGCCCCCCTTGCCATTTTTGGGTGCCCCTAGCCTTCCCCTACCCTCAGCCGCCGCATCCCCCTCGAAAACCGCGCCAGCAGCCAGATCCATCCACCTCCTCCCTGTTTTCCGGCGCCCTCCACCTCACCCGCGCCACTTGGCAGCGCCCCATTGGCCAGCCGTCACCGCGCAGCCTCCCGCAGCAAACCGTAGGGCGCCACGCGTCCTCCCGCGCCCCCGCAGCCCCCAGCGCCGCCGCGGCCCGCCATGCCCGCACCAGGCCCGCAGTGGACCGATCTGGGCCCGGCTCCCGCTCTCTTCACCCGAGCGCCCCAGCGCCTCGCCTCCTCGCCCACTTCCCCCGCCGCCTCGCGCCTTCCGCCGGCGACCCCGGCAGCCGCGCCGTCGAGCACCAGCAGCCAGGCCGGACCTCACCTCCCCTGCTCCTCCTTCCCCTACCTTCTCCTTCCTCTCTCTCACTCTCTCTCCCGCAGGAATTCTGCCATGGCCGCCACCACCCGAGCTCGGGAGCCGCCTCTGCCCTAGAAGCTCGTCACCGCTGCCGTTCGTCGCCGGATCTGGGACCCCTGCCCTCGGATCCGTCCGTTCTGAGCCTCGTCGGCCTTCCCTGCAGCCGCTGTCGCTCGAGTCCGGCCGTGGCCATCGCCGCCCGCAGCTCTGCATCGAGCAGAGGATGAGCAGCTCCCCCGCTCTCCTCGTTGACCGCGCGCCTGGGCTGCCTCCCCTCCAGCGCCAAGGCCCATCGCCCTTCCAGCCTCCCTCTCCACTGAACCGTCCCAAGGCCCATGGGTGAGCAGCCCCCTCCAGATCCCCCCTCCTGTGCACTGTTGGGCCAATCAGTTTCGGCCCACGTAGGTTTTTTTTAGCATCTGTGAATTTGTCTAATTATCCAGCGATTTACAGTTTTATAGAAAACCCCCTGTTCATCATGCATATAATAACTTTTTAGCAGTGCATCATATGTAAAAACTTTTATATATGTAAAATGCTTAGAATTTTGTGTAGATTAACAATTTGCCACTTTCATCCATGTTAAATATGTTTAAATTGCTGTTTGCATTAATTTGCTTAAATGCCATGCTAAAATGCTTTAATTCATAACTAAATAACCGTAGCTCGGTTTTAAATAAACTTTATATGTAGATGGGGTGGAAAATGCCTAATTTAACATGGTCCACTTTATTTTCCTGTTTAACAACCTTAAAATATGGTTTAGGACAGAACAGTACCAAATTCATTATATGCACATGGGGATTTTCCGGAATTGTTGTTTGTTATTTCCGGCCTCATTTAAACTTGCCTAAATAGATGACTTTATTATGCTTCACCCCTTGCCATGTTAATCAACATTTAATATTGTTGGGTACCTAAACGAGATTAAACTAAATATGTCAATGTGGTGTTTTGTCAATATGCAACTCGTTGCATATTGAGCTCCACTTAACTTGTAGTATTATTTGTTGCAAATTGCTATGCCATGCCTCTTTAAACCGGACATGCATCATACTTGATTGTGCATCATGCCATGATTATGCTTGTGTGTTTACCATGTTGTTTGCTTCTTTCCGGTGTTGCTTCTTAGTTCCAGTAACGTTGCGTTTGTGAGGATTCGTTCGACTACATTGGTTCGTCTACTTCATGGACTCGTTCTTCTTCCTTGCGGGATTTCAGGCAAGATGATCGCTACCCTGGATCTCACTACTATCATTGCTATGCTAGTTGCTTCGTTCTATCGCTATGCTGCGTTACCTATCTTTTGCTCATCAAGCCTCCCCAAATTGCCATGAACCTCTAACCTTTGACACCCTTCCTAGCAAACCGTTGCTTGGCTATGTTACCGCTTTGCTCCGCCCTCTTATAGCGTTGCTAGTTGCAGGTGAAGTTGAAGATTGCTTCATGGTGGACAGGATTATGTTGGGATATCACAATATCTCTTATATTATTAATGCATCTACATATTTGGTAAAGGGTGGAAGGCTCGGCCTTATGCCTGGTGTTTTGTTCCACTCTTGCCTCCCTAGTTTCCGTCATACCGGTGTTATGTTCCCGGATTTTGCGTTCCTTACGCGGTCGGGTGATTTATGGGACCCCCTTGACAGTTGGCTTTGAATAAAACTCCTCCAGCAAGGCCCAACCTTGGTTTTACCATTTGCCTCACCACCACCTATATTTCCCTTGGGAGTAATTAACCCAAGGGTCATCTTTATTTTAGCCCCCCCGGGCCAGTGCTTGTCTAAGTGTTGGTCCGAACCGGGCAGACTGCGGGGCCACCTCGGGGCAACTCGAGGGCTGGTTTTACTCGTAGGCTGACCTATCCGGTGTTGCCCTGAGAACGAGATATGTGCAGGTCCTATCGGGATTGTCGGCGCATCGGGCGGCTTTGCTGGTCTTGTTTTACCATTGTCGAAATGTCTTGTAAACCGGGATTCCGAGTCTGATCGGGTCTTCCTGGGAGAAGGTATATCCTTCGTTGATCGCGAGAGCTTATCATGGGCTAAGTTGGGACACCCCTGCAGGGTATAATCTTTCGAAAGCCGTGCCTACGGTTATAGGCAGATGGGAATTTGTTAATGTCCGGTTGTAGATAACTTGACACCTGATCCGAATTAAAACGCATCAACCGCGTGTGTAGCCGTGATGGTCTCTTTTCGGCGGAGTCCGGGAAGTGAACACGGTTTCTGGGTTATGTTTGACATAAGTAGGAGTTCAGGATCACTTCTTGATCATTGCTAGTTTCACGACCATTCTGCTTGCTCTCTTCTCGCTCTTATTTGCGTATGTTAGCCACCATATATGCTTAGTCGCTGCCCCAACCTCACCACTTTGCCCCTTCCTTTCCAGGGCCGGCGCCCCCCTGGGGGCCTATATAAAGGAGGGGGGAGGGAGGGCAGCTGCACCCTGAAGTCTTGGCGCCTCCCTCTCCCCTGCTAGACCTCTCCCTCTCGCAGAAGCTCGGCGAAGCTCTGCCGGAACCCTGCTGCATCCACCACCATGCCGTCGTGCTGCTGGATCTTCATCAACCTCTCCTTCCCCCTTGCTGGATCAAGAAGGAGGAGACGTCATCCTCTCCGTACATGTGTTGAACGCGGAGGTGCTGTCCGTTCGGCACTTGGTCATCGGTGATTTGGATCACGACGAGTACGACTACCTCAACCTCGTTCTCTTGAACGCTTCCGCTCGCGATCTACAAAGGTATGTAGATGCACTATTATCACTCGTTGCTAGATGAACTCATAGATGGATCTTGGTGAAACCATAGGAAATTTTTTATTTTCTGCAACGTTCCCCAACAATGGCATCATGAGCTAGGTCTATGCGTAGTTCTCTATTGCACGAGTAGAACACAAATCTGTTGTGGGCGTAGATCTTGTCAACTTGCTTGCCACTACTAGTCTTATTTTGCTTCAGCAGTATTGTGGGATGAAGCGGCCCGGACTGACCTTACACGTATGCTTACATGAGACAGGTTCCACCGACTGACATGCACTAGTTGCATAAGGTGGCTAGCGGGTGTCTGTCTCTCCCACTTTAGTTGGAGCGAATTCGATGAAAAGGGTCCTTTTGAAGGGTAAATAGAAGTTGATAAAATCATGTTGTGGTTATTCGCAGGTAAGAAAACGTTCTTGCTAGAACCCAATTGCAGCCACGTAAAAGATGCAACAACAATTAGAGGACGTCTAACTTGTTTTTGCAGCAATTGCTATGTGATGTGATATGGCCAAAAGTTGTGATGAATGATGAATGATATATTGTGATGTATGAGATCATGTTCTTGTAATAGGAATCACGACTTGCATGTCGATGAGTATGACAACCGGCAGGAGCCATAGGAGTTGTCTTAATTATAGTATGACCTGTGTGTCAATGATTTAACGCCATGTAATTACTTTACTTTATTGCTAAACCGTTAGCCATAGTAGTAGAAGTAATAGTTGGCGAGCAACTTCACGGAGACACGATGATGGAGATCATGATGATGGAGATCATGGTGTCATGCCGGTGACGAAGATGATCATGGAGCCCCGAAGATGAAGATCAAAGGAGCTATATGATATTGGCCATATCATGTCACTACTATATAATTGCATGTGATGTTTATTATGTTTATGCATATTGTTTACTTAGAACGATGGTAGTAAATAAGATGATCCCTTATAATAATTTCAAGAAAGTGTTCCCCCTAACTGTGCGTCGTTGCTAAAGTTCGTCGTTTCGAAGCACCACGTGATGATCGGGTGTGATAGATCCTTACGTTCACATACAACGAGTGTAAGACAGTTTTACACATGCAAAAACACTTAGGGTTAACTTGACGAGCCTAGCATGTACAGACATGGCCTCGGAACACAGAGACCGAAAGGTCGAACATGAGTCGTATGGAAGATACGATCAACATGGAGATGTTCACCGATGATGACTAGTTCGTCTCACGTGATGATCGGACACGGCCTAGTCGACTCGGATCATGTAACACTTAGATGACTAGAGGGATGTCAAATCTGAGTGGGAGTTCATTAAACAATTTGATTAGATGAACTTAATTATCATGAACTTAGTCTAAAATCTTTGCAAAATATGTCTTGTAGATCAAATGGCCAACGCTCATGTCAACATGAACTTCAACGCATTCCTAGAGAAAACCAAGCTGAAAGATGATGGCAGCAACTATTCGGACTGGGTCCGGAACCTGAGGATCATCCTCATAGCTGCCAAGAAAGCATATGTCCTAGAAGGACCGCTAGGTGAAGCACCCATCCCAGAGAACCAAGACGTTATGAACGCTTGGCAGTCACGTGCTGATGATTACTCCCTCGTTCAGTGCGGCATGCTTTACAGCTTAGAACCGGGGCTCCAAAAGCGTTTTGAGCAACACGGAGCATATGAGATGTTCAAGGAGCTGAAATTGGTTTTCCAAGCTCATGCCCGGGTCGAGAGATATGAAGTCTCCGACAAGTTCTATAGTTGTAAGATGGAGGAAAACAGTTATGTCAGTGAGCACATACTCAAAATGTCTGGGTTGCACAACCACCTGTCCCAGCTGGACATTAACCTCCCGGACAAGGCGGTCATTGACAGAATCCTTCAGTCGCTCCCACCGAGCTACAAGAGCTTTGTGATGAACTACAATATGCAGGGGATGGTGAAAACTATTCCTGAAGTATTTTTAATGCTAAAGTCAGCAGAGGTAGAAATCAAGAAAGAACATCAAGTGTTGCTGGTCAATAAAACCACCAAGTTCAAGAAGGGCAAGGGGAAGAAGAACTTCAAGAAGGACGACAAAGATGTTGCCGCGCCCGGTAGGCCAGTTGTCGGGAAGAAGTCAAGGAATGGACCCAAGCCTGAGACTGAGTGTTTTTATTTCAAAGGGAAGGGTCACTGGAAGCGGAACTGTCCCAAATACTTAGCGGACAAGAAGGCCGGCAACACTAAAGGTATATTTGATATACATGTAACTGATGTGTACCTTACCAGTACTCGTAGTAACTCCTGGGTATTTGATACCGGTGTCGTTGCTCACATTTGTAACTCACTGCAGGAGCTGCGGAATAAGCAGAGACTGGCGAAGGACGAGGTGACGATGCGCGTCGGGAATGGTTCCAAGGTCGATGTGATCACCGTCGGCACGCTACCTCTACATTTACCTACGGGATTAGCTTTAAACCTCAATAATTGTTATTTAGTGCCAAGTTTGAGCATGAACATTGTATCTGGATCTCGTTTAATGCGAGATGGCTACTCATTTAAATCCGAGAATAATGGTTGTTCTATTTATATGAGAGATATGTTTTATGGTCATGCCCCGATGGTCAATGGTTTATTCTTAATGAATCTCGAACGTAATGTTACACATATTCATAGTGTGAATACCAAAAGATGTAAAGTTGATAATGATAGTCCCACATACTTGTGGCACTGCCGCCTTGGTCACATTGATGTCAAGCGCATGAAGAAGCTCCATGCTGATGGATTTTTAGAGTCTCTCGATTATGAATCATTTGACACATGCGAACCATGCCTCATGGGCAAAATGACCAAGACTCCGTTCTCCGGAACAATGGAGCGAGCAACCAACTTACTGGAAATCATACATACTGATGTGTGTGGTCCAATGAGCATTGAGGCTCGCGGAGGATATCGTTATGTTCTCACTCTCACTGATGACTTAAGTAGATATGGGTATGTCTACTTGATGAAACACAAGTCTGAAACCTTTGAAAAGTTCAAGGAATTTCAGAATGAAGTAGAGAATCAACGTGACCGAAAGATAAAATTCTTATGATCAGATCGTGGAGGAGAATATTTAAGTCACGAATTTGGTACACACTTAAGAAAATGTGGAATCGTTTCACAACTCACACCGCCTTGAACACCTCAGCGTAACGGTGTGTCCGAACGTCGTAATCGCACTCTATTGGATATGGTGCGATCTATGATGTCTCTTACCGATTTACCGCTATCATTTTGGGGATACGCTCTAGAAACAGCTACATTCACTTTAAATAGGGCACCGTCTAAATCCGTTGAGACGACACCGTATGAAATATGGTTTGGGAAGAAACCTAAGCTGTCGTTTCTAAAAGTTTGGGGATGCGATGCTTATGTCAAGAAACTTCACCCTGAAAAGCTCAAACCCAAGTCGGAAAAATGCGTCTTCATAGGATACCCTAAGGAAACCATTGGGTATATGTCGTGGAATTATCACGTCAGATGTCCTTGTGAAAGGACTTAGTCGTGGAGCCATTGCAACGGGTTAGCTTGAAGGGGTTAAACCAGACAAGGGACACGGGAGTTTTATACTAGTTCGGCCCCTTCGAGGAAGGTAAAAGCCTACGTCTAGTTGTGATGGGATTATTGGGATCTCGATAACCAGGGAGCAAAACACGCTATGCCTGGCTCTCGAGTTGTTGTTTCTTGTCCCTGAACCGCCGCCGGGTCGTCCCCTTATATACACGGGTTGACGCCCAGCCAGTTTACAGAGTCCCGAGGCCGACTCATACAAGTGTTCGGCTCGGTCTCTCCTTCCCTTATCTTACAATACAAGCTATATGACTATGGCGGTTTACCACTATGGGCCCTAATCCGCCTTTGGGCTCTGGGCCTCTAAACTTCATAGTAAAGCGCCACCTTCCGGGTCTTCGTGGGCTTCAATACGGTTGAGTGTGAACCGGCCCCCTCCTGGGGCAGTTTATACTCAGTAGTTATATCCCCAACATTAGGCCCCAGATTGATTTGAACCTGTTCATGTTAATCTTTGATACTTAGCAGAATCCTGTGAACGCCTTCCTTCATTTCTCGTAAACCGCCATGATGCCTTCTTTTATAAACTTTGTTAAACCGCCGTGACGTCATCCTCTGGATACAGCAACGGGTTATCATGACATCATTTCTGTAAAATAAATAAATAAAAAGATTCCCTTTATTTAATGCCATCCCGGAACTCGAGGCGACAACCGCGCCACTTGCCGCTTTGGACTCCTCGATTCTCGCGCCTGTCACTTATCTCCCTGCCTCGTTATAAATACACCCGACGGGTAATTTCATTTTCTCCCCTTTCTTCTCTTCTTCTTCCTCGCGACCGGAAGAAACCCCAGCGCCGCCGCCGCCGTCGATCTTCGAATCTGCACCGACCAAGGCCGCTGCATCACCCTGTTCGTTCCAGAGACCCTGCCGCGCTCTTCTGCCGCCGTGTGACCCTGGTAAGTGCGCTTCCCTGTAACCCTAGATCTCCATTAGGGTTTCAAGTTCATCCATGTTCATCGCCGTTCATCGGTTCTTTTGTGTTCCTCCTCCTGGTCTTCCTGTTGAACATACATATGTGTGCCTGATAGTTTTGAACTGTGGCTAGATCCATGTTGTTAGTTCATCATACCGTAGTATCTTACTGTTTCTGAATAGACTCCATCTGGTTCGTCTCTGTTCCTCTTTAGCGCCATTGTAGGGCTCGGGAACATTTTCTTAGATTATCCATGGTAGATCCAAAATTATACTGCCATATTGTGAAACCTGTTTTTGTAACACTTAGCAGAAATTTGAAATTCTGGCCATCCTGCCTATAGGCGGTTTAACTCCTTAAAAATCAATCCGCCATATAACATTAGCCCTCTCTTAAACCGCCAACTAAACTCGCATAGTACCCTTCTCCGGTTTAACACTGAATTAGACGCCTTAAACCGGCACTTTTTATTTTCAGTTCCTCATTCCGGAATGTCGAAGCAATTTTCTGCTTGCAATTGGGTTCCATCCCGGATCACAGAGACACAGATCAATGGTTACGTCATCACTGGCGCTTTAGCTTCAAAGAACATTCTCCACTGGCGAGTTCCGGAATCAGAATGTCCACCTGAACCTCAAGAGGGAGAGGTGATTGTTTTTATGCAACATTTAGACCGGGGATTTAGTCCGCCCGGATCAAAAATTTTCCGGGATGTCCTTGCCAGCTTCCAACTCCATCCGCAAGATATCGGCCCGAACTCTGTATCAAACATATGCAACTTTCAAGTATTCTGCGAAGTTTAACTTCAAGAAGAGCCAACCGTGGAGTTGTTCCGGGATTTTTTTCATCTGAACCACCGCACAGAATTCTCAGATGGCCCCAACACAGAGCTTGGTGGCGTATCAATTCAAAAGAGGAAAGAAGTTGATTTCCCTCATGCCAAACATCATAGCCATCCTAAAGATTGGAACCAGACCTGGTTTTACTGCCGGAATACTGCTCCTGATGGAGAAAATCCCTTGCCGGGCTACCGCCCTCACCGGCTTAGCAACGGCCACCCAATGCCATCGCGTCTAACCGCCGCGGAACGGAAGAATTTCGCTCCTCAACTCGCCAAGCTCCGGGCTCTGATGGCCAACGGTTTAACCGGCATTGATCTTGTCCGCTGCTGGGTTTCATGGGGCATTCTGCCTTTGAGCCGCCGGCCCGGATTGATGCATGAGTATACCGGAAGTGTAAAAGATCCTCAACGGCATCATGAAGTAATAATGACCGAGCTTGAAATCACTGAATGTGTAAAAAGGATGCTTGATGAACCGGTCACTGCATGCAGCCAAACCGGTTTGGCTCCGTTTTGCATCTCCAATAAACCGCCGACGGTAAGTTCATGTACATACTTTACTGATTTCCACATCGACCGTTTACTAACCTTTCCTTGCCTTAATTTCAGGCCAACAGCTCTTTCTGGAAACGTAATAAACCGGCTCGTGCTCCTCGTGTAAAAACCAAGGTCACCAAGAAGGCCGGAAAGAAGAAAGTTGTCGATTCTTCTGAACCGCCGGAGGAAGAAGAATCAGATGCTGAGGTAGAACTTGACTCACTTGGCTCCTTTTTTATACATCTTATTGACAATGATCATCTTCAGGATGATGCTGAAGCCAGCCATGCAGATCATGTTGAGGTAATTCTTCTTCCTTCCGACTCGGACCCTGTGCCGGTTCAAAGAACTCGTCGTACAGTTCGGAAAGTAAAACAATCTCACCCCCTTGCTCATTTGGATCCAAATTTTTCTTTGAAGAAACGGCAAGCAGAAGAACGTCGCACAACCTGGCATAGTGGTCAACAGATCACCTCATCCGGTTTAGCTGATACGCCCCCCGGAAACGCCGTCCAGAGGTGATTTGTTTTCCTGAAAAACAATACCCTTTTAAAGGTTTCTTCCGATGCCCTCTCAATCCGTCTGACCCGAATTACCAGGCTTCTTCTAGCTCGTCTGGCGGTTCATCGACCACCCAATTGCCTCCTCTCAAAGTAGTTGCCGGGTAAGTGTTACCTGATTTATAACTTTATTTTGTCGGTTTGTCATACTCTAACCTTTGGTGTTATAGCGCCAAAGCTCGATTAAGCAAGAAGGCCAAGACCAGCGACCCTACTATTGAAGTTGATCCAGAAAAGACACCCGAGCATCATAACGAAAACCCGGAAGTTGCCATGGACAGCTCCGCTGGGCCGAATCAAGATGGTAATGCTAACCCGCCAGAAGCTGAACCGACTGCAGAGGCTGATACTTTAAATCCTCCTGCTCCCCCGAGCCCGGCAATGGAACAACGGGACTCAATTGCTGATCCGCCAAGTCCAGCTAACAAACCGCCAAGCCCTGTTCAGAACCTTGACTCTTCCAGCCCGACCAAGGATGATGATGTTGTTGTTACAGGCACTGGATACACCGCCCCTGGTAATTCGGTTGCTCTGTCAAAGCATACTGCTAAAGATGAATTTGCTGCCGTGAACAAAGGGAAGGGTAAGACTGATTTGTCTGCTTATACCAGCTCTCTGCTCAAGACCTTCATTCTGGCTTTCTGAACCGGCTGTATACAAGCCGTGATTATGAAGCCGGTTTAGTAAATCTAATGAAGGAACGCTATGAGGTAAACATTGTACTTTAGAATTTCTGCACCTTCATTGCATTGTAGCCCCCAAGGGCCGGTTTGCCTTGAGAAAGTCAGACCGGTACTTTATATTCTTCCTGCTGTACCTTGTGAACTGTTCTTTGTCTTGATCAAATACACATTAACCCCCAAGTGCCATGATTAAAACTTGTATTAATCCTTCGGACTTGAAGTATCCGCATAAAAACGATCCGCATTAGCCCCCAAGTGCTGAGTGTATAACTGGTTATACGCTTAGGACTTTGAAGAAAGATATTAACATGCTCTCTTACTATTGCAGAGTGAAATAAATCAACAAACCTCACAAATTGTTGATCTTCGAGCAAACCTTGAGACCCAACAAGCAGAAACCACCAAGGCCAAGGATGAGCTGAGAACCGCTTTGACCACCATGGAGCAACTTAAAGAATGGTTTAAATCTGAGCAGGCCAACTGGGACAACGAGAAGGCTGGACTGGTGAAACGGACAGAGACTGCTGAATCGGCTCTTAAACCGGTGGCAGAAGAATTATCTGGACTGAAGCACCAAATCAATGCCATGGCCTCTGCCATATTTGGTAAGTAGTGGTTGCAAAAAGTTGTATCCTTTGAAATTTCATTGGTTTAACATGTATTTCTTGAACCGATATAGGAAATCGCATCGCTCACCTGGGTTCTGACATGCGAAAGAAGCTTAAAGCGGCATATACACTGATTGAGCAGCTGTATACCGGCGCTCAACGGGTTATATGCGCAACGTCATATGATAATGTGGCACCAACACTTATCAAAGATACACTGGACCGTCTTTCAATGACACCAGCACAAATAGAAGAGCTAAAGCGATCCGCTGCTCGGGCCAGCGCTTTGCTGGCGCTGACTCGGGCCAAGGCATGGATAGCGGACCTTGACCCGACTGATATATCCAAAGGCTTCCCCAGTGCCCAAGAAAATGGCGAAGAATTTGACAATGACGCCCTGAAACGGGTAACAAGGGAGATGCGTCCTTTGGCGAGTCAACTAGCCGAAGAGGTGAACCTGATAGTTCACCGATCATTCTATGATGCAGACAACAAACGGGTTGAAGCTGTGATTCCTGAAGTGCAGAGCCTCATTCCACCAATCCGTAAGCATACTTACGCTCCTGACGTTGATCCGGCTGAGCTTATAAGTGAAGAGGCTGTCTTTCAGGCCTTAACCCGGATTGACTGGACCACCAATGACTTCCAGTCAGTGGATGAAGAGGAGGTTGAACCGATGCCAGATGATCCATCTACCTCACATCAACCCGGTGACAAAGCTTAATCCGTCCAGGCGGTTGGTACATCACGAACGATCAATGAATATTTCCATATTTTGGGCCTTGGAGTGTCGTGTAATAGGATAGCAAGAAACTTATGCTGATCTGATGCCGGCGTGCAAGAGATATTTTGCATTGATCCACCATATCAATATCAATTTTTGTTCCAAGTATCATAATATGCATTTCCTGTATGCATAAAAAGACAAAGGGTCCTGGCGGTTTACCGCCGGACGGGTCATAATGCCCAAAATATGCCGGATTGATAATCAAATCATAATAATATGAAATTATACATACTGGTAGTACAAGATCCCTGGCTAGTTGACGAGCCAACTTGAATTGCGATAAGGGTGAAAAACCCAAATCTGAAGTATCTGTATCGCCATCATTTTCTGATGTCGTAGATTAAATCACGCCGGGTGATGATTCACGCCAGACGATCCGGGCCGTTGACAGGAAATCAATGCCAAGCCGAGTTAAGAAAACTCCGATTTAAAATAAAGGTCTGTCAACTTAAAGTTGCAAACCAAGCCGGTTTAAGAAATGCCAGTCTTAGAAGACGGTTGAACAAGCCAAAAAATCGGTTTAAAATTCAGCCAAAGTTCAAATGGAAACCATGTAGTCGAGGCTTTTTGGGGGCTGCCAGGCCCAAATGCGAGGCTTTTTGTGGGCTGCCAGGCCACTGAGTTGAACCATTTAACAAAGCCTTTTAAGATAGACCTCCAACTAGCCAATCACCATTTTAACTTTGACAAGTTCAGGGTCTCAAGGAGAGTAACTGTCAAACGTTCGGAGGGCCGTGCCAGGATGACCTGGATAGGAGTGTGTTACTTGATGAAGGCAGGTTAACCCGGGGTTTTAGGTAAATATACCAGGCTTCCAAGCCGTGGGTCGATACCCAGCTACAAGGGACCATTCAGACTTCTTGGTATTGGACCAAGGAGCCCCCAAGTAACGTGATGAGCGGTGCTCATTAGGTGCCTATGTTTGAGTTGTGCATAGCATTGAAACTCTCTTTGGCCCTTTGGGTGTGAAGCTCCCAAGCTCTGTGGCGTGATAGCCGGTTCAAGGGATAATACTTCGCTTGGTCAGCTGAAGCCCCCATGTAACTCAAAGAATGTTTGAGAAAAAACAGCAGAGGCCCCGCTTTGAAGCAAGGATGCTGATTTATTTATTGATGATAATATATACATCGTCAAAATATGTACATAAAAGAAAGCCTATGGCTCAAGTGTAATAAGGCCGGAGGAGAGCTATGTTCCAAGGCCGCCGGGTCTCCTCCTCAGATTTGCGTGAGTCATCTCGAACGTCAATGAGGTAGTATGATCCGTTGTGCAGATTCTTACTGACCACAAAGGGTCCTTCCCAAGGCGGGGATAACTTGTGTATACCGGTCTGATCCTGGATAAGCCGGAGCACCAAGTCACCTTCTTGAAAGGCTCTTGTCCTAACCCGACGGCTGTGATAGCGCCGCAGGTCTTGTTGATAAACCGCCGAGCGTGCCAAAGCCATATCCCGCTTCTCATCTAGTAAATCCAGTGCCTCTTGGCGATCTTGCTCATTGTCCGCTTCAACATAATTAGCAACCCGGGGGGAATCATGACGTATATCACTTGGGAGAACCGCCTCTGCTCCGTAGACCATGAAGAAAGGCGTATATCCCGTTGATCGATTGGGGGTGGTGTTGATGCTCCACAACACAGAAGGTAATTCTTCCACCCAACAAGCCGGCGTCCGTTTCAATGGAATCATGAGCCGGGGTTTAAGACCCTTTAAGATTTCTTGATTAGCTCGCTCTGCTTGATCGTTGGATTGAGGGTGCGCTACAGATGCTAGATCAAGCCGAATATGCTCTCTTTGACAGAAATCCTCCATCTCACCTTTGGAGAGGTTAGTACCATTATCCGTGATAATGCTGTGTGGATAACCAAAGCGGAAAATAATCTTTTTGAGAAATTGAACCGCCGTTGCTGCATCACAATTGCTGATAGGCTCCGCTTCAACCCACTTGGTGAATTTATCAACTGCCACCAACAGGTGGGTTTTCTTGTCTCGGGAACGCTTAAAAGGCCCCACCATATCAAGCCCCCAAGTAGCAAAAGGCCAAGTGATTGGAATCATCCGTAGCTCCTGAGACAGAACATGAGCTCTGCGGGAAAACTTTTGACAAGCATCACATCGCTTTACCAGATCCTCCGGATCAGCATGAGCTGTCAGCTAGTAAAACCCATGACGAAAAGCTTTTGCAACCAGGGACTTTGAACCAGCGTGATGACCACAATCCCCTTCATGAATTTCCTGGAGGATCGCTTGGCCTTCTTCCGGAGAAACACAATGCTGAAATACGCCTGAAACGCTACAGCGGTGTAACTCGCCATTGTGAATAACCATGGATTTAGAACGCCGGACTATCTGTCGGGCCAGGACTTGATCATTTGGTAGCTCACCCCGGTTCATATATGCCACATACGGAATCGTCCAATCCGGCACGACGTGTAAAGCAGCCACCAGCTGCGCCTCCGGATCAGGAACATCCAGATCCGCTTCTGTAGGCAATTTAACAGACGGGTTATGCAATATATCCAGAAAGGTGTTAGGAGGTACCGGTTTACGCTGAGATCCAAGTCGGCTCAAAGTGTCTTCTGCTTCGTTTTTGCGCCGATCAATATGCTCAACCTGGTAACCTTTGAAGTGACCCGCCACCATATCTACCTCACGCCTGTAAGCCGCCATGAGCGGATCCTTAGAATCCCAAGTACCAGAAACTTGCTGAGCCACCGGATCAGAATCGCCGAAGCAACAAACTCGAGTTAAGTTCATCTCCTTAGCCACGCGGAGACCATGAAGTAGGGCTTCATATTCAGCTGCATTGTTAGTACAAGGAAACATCAAGCGGAGGACATAGCAAATTTTATCACCTCGGGGGGAAGTAAGGACAACTCCAGCCCCCGAGCCTTCCAACAGCCTTGATCCATCGAAATAAATGGTCCAGTATGTATTATCCGGTTTCTCTTCCGGTGCTTGTAACTCGGTCCAGTCATTGATGAAGTCCACAAGAGCCTGTGACTTAATGGCTGTGCGAGGCACATACTTCAAACCATGTGGTCCTAGCTCAATTACCCACTTTGCAACCCGGCCAGTTGCTTCTCTGTTTTGGATAATATCGCCCAAGGGAGCCGAACTAACCACTGTGATGGGGTGACCTTGAAAATATTGCTTGAGTTTCCGACTGGCCATAAAAACCCCATACACCAACTTTTGCCAATGTGGATAGCATTGCTTTGACTCGATCAGGACTTCACTGATGTAATACACTGGACGTTGAACCGGATATTCCTTCCCAGCCTCTTTACGCTCTACAATGATAGCCACACTGACTGCTCGGGCGTTAGCAGCCACATATAATAGTAAAGGCTCATGATCAACTGGGGCTGCCAGAACTGGCGGTTCAACCAATTGCCGCTTTAACTCCTCAAAAGCCGCATCGGCTGCATCACTCCAGACGAAATTATCCGTTTTCTTTAGCATCTGATACAAGGGAATGGCCTTCTCACCCAAACGACTGATGAATCGGCTGAGAGCTGCGATCCGGCCTGCGAGACGCTGAACATCATTGATACATGTCGGTTTGGCCAAGGATGTGATTGCCTTGATCTTTTCCGGATTAGCCTCAATGCCCCTGTTAGACACCAGAAAACCGAGCAGCTTTCCTGCCGGAACACCAAAGACACACTTATCCGGATTAAGCATCATTTTGTAAACCCGGAGGTTGTCAAACGTCTCTTTGAGATCAGCTATCAATGTCTCCTTTTTCCTGGATTTCACCACAATGTCATCCACATAGGCATGAACGTTACGCCCAATCTGCGTGTGAAGACAATTTTGCACACAACGCTGATAGGTTGCTTGAGCACTCTTGAGCCCAAAGGGCATAGAAACATAGCAGAAGGCTCCAAAGGGAGTGATGAAAGCTGTTTTCTCCTGGTCCTTAACTGCCATTTTGATCTGATGGTACCCTGAGTAAGCATCCAAAAAACTCAGGCGCTCACAACCCACCGTCTCATTAATGATTTGATCAATACGCGGGAGAGCAAAAGGATTAGCTGGGCAAGCCTTATTTAAGTCCGTGTAATCCACACACATGCGCCAAGTCCCGTTTTTCTTAAGAACCAGCACCGGATTAGCCAACCATTCAGGATGAAAAACTTCAACGATAAACCCAGCCGCCAACAGCCGGGCTACCTCCTCCCCAATTGCCTTGCGTCTCTCTTCATTAAAGCAACGAAGGAATTGCTTGACTGGTTTAAACTTCGGATCAATGTTAAGGGTGTGCTCAGCAAGTTCCCTCGGCACACCTGGCATGTCAGAAGGCTTCCATGCAAAGATGTCCCGGTTCTCACGGATGAACTCGAGGAGCGCGCTTTCCTATTTCGGATCCAGATTGGTGCTGACGCTGAACTGTTTGGACAAATCGCCAGGGACAAAGTCAACAAGCTTCGTCTCATCCGCCGGTTTGAAGTGCAGGGTTGGGTCGTGCTCAGTGGTGGGCTTCTTCAGAGGGGTCATATCTGCCGGATCAACATTTTCCTTGTAAAATTTTAACTCCTCTGTAGCACAAACCGACTCGGCGTAAGCCGCATCACTCTCTTCGCAATCCAAAGCGATTTTCCGACTTCCATGAACTGTGATGGTTCCTTTGTGACCCGGCATCTTGAGCTGCAAGTAAATATAGCATGGCCTCGCCATAAATTTTGCATAAGCCGGTCGCCCAAACAGTGCGTGATATGGGCTCTGGATTCTCACCACCTTGAAAGTCAATGTCTCAGACCGGGAATTATGCTCATCTCCAAACACAACTTCCAAAGCAATCTTGCCCACTGGATACGCCGACTTTCCTGGTACTACACCATGAAAAACCGTATTGGACGGTTTAAGATTCTTATCAGTCAGCCCCATGCGACGGAATGTCTCATAATACAGAACGTTAATACTGCTTCCTCCATCCATAAGTACTTTGGTGAACTTGTAACCTCCCACCTGAGGTGCCACCACCAGAGCTAGCTGACCCGGATTGTCAACCCGGGGTGGATGATCCTCCCTACTCCACATGATAGGTTGTTCCGACCAGCGCAGATAGCGTGGAACTGCCGGTTCAACCGCTTTAACAGCCCTCTTATGCAGCTTCAGATCTCGCTTGCACGGACTAGTGGTGAATACATGATATTGTCCACCATTCAGCTGCTTCGGGTTACTCTGGTAACCTGACTGCTGTTGATTCCCTTGATTGCCCTGCTGGTTATTACCGCTTTGGTTGTTCTGGTTATTCCGATTGTTTTGAAATCCAGAGCCTGAACCGCCGCCACCATGAAAACCTGGACCTGAACCGACCGACGGGCCCTGATCATATCGGAAGAGATCAGAGTTTTTGAATTGCCTCATAATATTGCAATCCTTCCAGAGATGAGTTGCGGGGGCTTCCTTGGTTCTGTGCTTTGGACAGGGCTGATTCAACAAGCGCTCCAGATTCATCGATCCACCATGCTGGGGCGGTTTACCTTTACGACGCTGCACATTAGCATTAGCCACGAAATCTGAATCCGCTTTACGCTTACCATTATTCCCATGGCCTCCCTGGTTGTGTTGCTGTCCCTTCACACCGCCATTCCTCTTTCCCTTCTCCGGTTTCTCATTATCAGAATTGGGATCCTTGGTATTATCAGAATCGGCATATTTTACCAAGGCTGCCATGAGGGTTCCTAGGTCATTGCAGTGACGTTTGATTCGTCCCAACTTCTCCTTTAGTGACTTAAACCGGCAATTACGCTCCAGCGTGATAATCACTTGGCCGACGTTAATTCGGTCGGCCGAGCGCAAAACTTCTGAGACCCGACACACCCAACGAGTTGTGGACTCGTTCTCGCCCTGAACACAAGCATCCAGATCTACAATGGACATGGGTTGTTTGCACGTATCTTTAAAATTGGCTATAAACCGGGCCTTCAACTGATCCCATGACTCGATGGAGTTAGCCGGCAGATTCTTCAACCAGGTACAGGCGGTTCCTTCCAACATCATCGTGAAGTATTTTGCACAAGCTGCCTCATCTACATCCAGCATCTCCATTGCCATCTCGTAAGTCTCGACCCACGCCTCAGGCGGCTGATCCGCCGTGTAATTAGGCACCTTGCGCGGATCCTTGAAATCCTTGGGCAGACGCATGTTACGGAGGGCCGGAATGAGGCATGGCACTCCCCAGGAACTGAAAGCAAGCCTGGTGCCTCTGTCAACCGATATTGCTGGCTGAACCGGGGCGGGTTGATGACGACCCAAAACACCATCCCTTCGTGCCCTGCCATGATCCACTACTTCCTGAGCATTGCGACGCCGCGCGCTGCTAGATACTTCCGGTTCGTCCATCCGCCTGCTATAGCTTGGGCTCGGACGAGGAGTTGAATGAATTCTATCCCGGCTGTATGAATAAGCCTGCTGCTGTATTACGGCGGTTTGAAGGAGGTCTCGTGCTCGCCTTGTCTCAACTGCCTCTATTGAATCTCCTTCCATCGGGATGGCGGCCAGGCGTGAGGCCGCAACAATCATGTTATCCAGGGGGCTTGAAAAGTGACCCGGCGGCGTAGGCATATACTGTGGCGGATTAATCGTCCGTCGGGGCAACTCCATTGCTTGTGGCTGATCCGGGGAGATCCTAGGCGCCTCGGCTCGGTTTGCGGCCACCGGATTGCTCGGCCCATCGCCTGGTGTCTGAAAGAGATTTACCCCTTCGTAAACCGGTGGCAATCGTGACCGATATTTCCTTCGCATCACATCCTCTGACGCAGTCCGATCTAACATGAGTCGGTAATTCTGTGCTTGTATCTGCTGTGATTGAGCATTCAAAGCGGCCTGTTCCTCGGCCATCCTATTGTCCTCAGCCACCAAGTCCTCCTTAGCCTGCGCAATTTGCTCTTTCAATCTTGCAACCTCTGCATCGTGCTGATTTCGTGTTTCCGGGGTAACTGTCGCAGTTAACAAGGCCTCCCAAGCATCCATTAAACCGGCGAGAACCTGCGCCGGCCGGCGCGCCGAAGTACCTGCCCCGGCTGCTGATCTGGTATCTATTGCCGCGGTAGATGAAGACTGCAAAACGGGCTGTGTGCCGGCCATGTAAATAGCAACCCGGCTTGGTGCTTCAAGGAGATCCGGAATACTGTTGCCATCGGAATACCCCTTGGGCATGCCGTCATGAATCTGGTACAAGGACTCAGTTTCACCAGTGGATGATTCGCCATCAGAGTATACCGCCGTCTCGTCCTCAGGCACCGGTTCAGATCCGATCCCATGGACACATCCTACGAACGCACGCTTCACGGCGGGCGTAACCCGGGCTGGACTCGCACGCTGAGCCGTCTCAACAAGGTCGGTGCAGGTGTCCGGCTCAGGGCCCGGTTCGCCGATCTTGCCAATGAAGACATGAATTCCGCCGAAGGGAACCCGGTACCCGTACTCGATTGAGCCGGCTTCGGGGCCCCATCCTTTGTCGTCGATGTAGAGCTTGTCGCGACGACTTTTGGTCATCCGGCCGATCACGTACCCCTTAAGTCCTTCAGAGCAGCCCTTCAAGAACTCGACACCATCGTGCGATAGCCCCACGGTGGGCGCCAACTGTCGTGGAATTATCACGTCAGATGTCCTTGTGAAAGGACTTAGTTGTGGAGCCATCACAACGGGTTAGCTTGAAGGGGTTAAACCGGACAAGGGACACAGGAGTTTTATACTAGTTCGGCCCCTTCGAGGAAGGTAAAAGCCTACGTCTAGTTGTGATGGGATTATTGGGATCTCGATAACCAGGGAGCAAAACACGCTATGCCTGGCTCTCGAGTTGTTGTTTCTTGTCCCTGAACCGCCGCCGGGTCGTCCTCTTATATACACGGGTTGACGCCCAGCCGGTTTACAGAGTCCCGAGGCCGACTCATACAAGTGTTCGGCTCGGTCTCTCCTTTCCTTATCTTACAATAGAAGCTATATGACTATGGCGGTTTACCACTATGGGCCCTAATCCGCCTTTGGGCTCTGGGCCTCTAAACTTCATAGTAAAGCGCCACCTTCTGGGTCTTCGTGGGCTTCAATACGGTTGAGTGTGAACCGGCCCCCTCCTGGGGCGGTTTATACTCAGTAATTATATCCCCAACAGTATACCTTCTACCTTAGATCCGAAGGCAAGATCTTTGTTGCCAAGAACAGATCCTTTCTGGAAAAAGAGTTTCTCTCGAAAGGAGTAAGTGGGAGGAAAGTAGAACTCGATGAAGTACTACCTCTTGAACCGGAAAGTAGTGCAGCTCAGGAAAATGTTCCTGTAGTGCCTACACCGACTGGAGAGGAAATTAATGATGATGATCAAGGTACTTCGGATCAAGTTGCTACTGAACTTCGTAGGTCCACAAGGACACGTTCCACACCAGAGTGGTATGGCAACCCTGTCCTGGAAATCATGTTGTTAGACAACAGTGAACCTTCGAACTATGAAGAAGCGATGGTGTGCCCAGATTCCAACAAATGGCTTGAAGCCATGCAATCCGAGATAGAATCCATGTATGAAAACAAAGTATGGACTTTGACAGACTTGCCCGATGATCGGCGAGCGATAGAAAACAAATGGATCTTTAAGAAGAACACGGACGTGGATGGTAATATTACCATCTATAAAGCTCGACTTGTCGCTAAGGGTTATCAGCAAGTTCAAGGGGTTGACTACGATGAGACTTTCTCTCCCGTAGCGAAGCTGAAGTCCGTCCGAATCATGTTAGCAATTGCCGCATACTATGATTTTGAGATATGGCAGATGGACGTCAAAACGGCATTCCTTAACGGCTATCTTAAGGAAGAACTGTATATGATGCAGCCGGAAGGTTTTGTCGATCCTAAAAATGCTAACAAGGTATGCAAGCTCCAGCGATCCATTTATGGGCTGGTGCAAGCATCTCGGAGTTGGAACATTCGCTTTGATGAGATGATCAAAGCGTTTGGGTTTATGCAGACTTATGGAGAAGCCTGCGTTTACAAGAAAGTTAGTGGGAGCTCTGTAGCATTTCTCATATTATATGTAGATGACATACTTCTGATGGGAAATGATATAGAACTTTTGGACAACATTAAGGCCTACTTGAATAAGTGTTTTTCAATGAAGGACCTTGGAGAAGCTGCTTACATATTAGGCATCAAGATCTATAGGGATAGATCAAGACGCCTCATAGGTCTTTCACAAAGCACATACCTTGATAAGATTTTGAAGAAGTTCAAAATGGATCAGTCCAAGAAAGGGTTCTTGCCTGTATTGCAAGGTGTGAGATTGAGCTCGGCTCAATGCCCGACCACGGCAAAAGATAAAGAAGAGATGAGTGTCATCCCCTATGCCTCAACCATAGGATCTATTATGTATGCCATGCTGTGTACCAGACCTGATGTAAACCTTGCCGTAAGTTTGGTGGGAAGGTACCAAAGTAATCCCGGCAAGGAACACTGGACAGCGGTCAAGAATATCCTGAAGTACCTGAAAAGGACAAAGTACATGTTTCTCGTTTATGGAGGTGACGAAGAGCTCGTTGTAAAGGGTTACGTCGACGCTAGCTTCGACACATATCTGGATGACTCTAAGTCACAAACTGGATACGTGTATATGTTGAATCGTGGAGCAGTAAGCTGGTGCAGTTGCCAGCAGAGCGTCGTGACGGGATCTACATGTGAAGCGGAGTACATGGCAGCCTCGAAGGCAGCACATGAAGCAATATGGATGAAGGAGTTCATCACCGACCTAGGAGTCATAACCAATGCGTCGAGGCCAATCACTCTCTTCTGTGACAACACTGGAGCTATTGCCCTTGCCAAGGAGCCCAGGTTTCACAAGAAGACCTGGCACATCAAGCGTCGTTTCAACTCCATCCGTGAAAATGTTCAAGATGGAGACACAGATATTTGCAAAGTACATACGGATCTGAATGTCGCAGATCCATTGACTAAACCTCTTCCGCGAGCAAAACATGATCAACACCAGAACTCTATGTGTGTTCGATTCATCACAATGTAACTAGATTATTGACTCTAGTGCAAGTGGGAGACTGTTGGAAATATGCCCTAGAGGCAATAATAAAATGATTATTATATTTCCTTGTTCATGATAATTGTCTTTTATTCATGCTATAATTGTATTATCCGGAAATCGTAATACACGTGTGAATACTTAGACCACAACATGTCCCTAGTGAGCCTCTAGTTGACTAGCTCGTTGATCAACAGATAGTCATGATTTCCTGACTATGGACATTAGATGTCATTGATAACAGGATCACATCATTAGGAGAATGATGTGATGGACAAGACCCAATCCTGAGCATAGCACAAAGATCGTGTAGTTCGTTTGCTAGAGCTTTTCCAATGTCAAGTATCTTTTCCTTAGACCATGAGATCGTGTAAATCCCGGATACCGTAGGAGTGCTTTGGGTGTACCAAACGTCACAACGTAACTGGGTGACTATAAAGGTGCACTACAGGTATCTCCGAAAGTGTCTGTTGGGTTGACACGGATCGAGACTGGGATTTGTCACTCCGTATGACGGAGAGGTATCACTGGGCCCACTCGGTAGTGCATCATCATAATGAGCTCAAAGTGACCAAGTGTCTGGTCACGGGATCATGCATTACGGTACGAGTAAAGTGACTTGCCGGTAACGACATTGAATGAGGTATTGGGATACCGACGATCGAATCTCGGGCAAGTAAAATACCGATTGACAAAGGGAATTGTATGCGGGGTTGCTTAAATCCTCGACATCGTGGTTCATCCGATGAGATCATCGAGGAGCATGTGGGAGCCAACATGGGTATCCAGATCCTGTTGTTGGTTATTGACCGGAGAGTCATCTCGGTCATGTCTACATGTCTCCCGAACCCGTAGGGTCTACATACTTAAGGTTCAGTGACGCTAGGGTTGTATGAATATGAGTATGCAGCAAACCAAAAGTTGTTCGAAGTCCCGGATGAGATCCCGGACGTCACGAGGAGTTCCGGAATGGTCCGGATGTAAAGAATTGTATATAGGAAGTGTAGTTTCGGCCATCGGGAGAGTTTTGGGGGTCATCGGTATTGTACCGGGACCACCGGAAGGGTCCCGGGGGTCCACCGGGTGGGGCCACCTATCCCGGAGGGCCCCGTGGGCTGAAGTAGGGAGGGGACCAGCCCCTGGTGGGCTGGTGCGCCCCCCTTGGGCCCCCCCTGCGCCTAGGGTTGGAAACCCTAGGGTGGGGGGCGCCTCCACTTGCCTTGGGGGGCACTCCACCCCCCTGGCCGGCGCCCCCCTTGGGAGATCTCATCTCCAGGGCCGGCGCCCCCCTAGGGGCCTATATAAAGGAGGGGGGTGGGGAGGGAGGGAGGGCAGCCGCACCCTGAAGTCTTGGTGCCTCCCTCTCCCCTGCTACACCTCTCCCTCTCGCAGAAGCTCGGCGAAGCTCTGCCGGAACCCTGCTGCATCCACCACCACGCTGTCGTGCTGCTGGATCTTCATCAACCTCTCCTTCCCCCTTGCTGGATCAAGAAGGAGGAGACGTCATCCGCTCCGTACGTGTGTTGAACGCGGAGGTGTTGTCCGTTCGGCACTTGGTCATCGGTGATTTGGATCACGACGAGTACGACTACCTCAACCCCGTTCTCTTGAACGCTTCCGCTCGCGATCTACAAAGGTATGTAGATGCACTATTATCACTCATTGCTAGATGAACTCATAGATGGATCTTGGTGAAACCGTAGGAATTTTTTTATTTTCTGCTACGTTCCCCAACACTCTATATAAGCCACCCT
Organism: Triticum aestivum; assembly: GCF_018294505.1. NCBI lineage: Eukaryota > Viridiplantae > Streptophyta > Magnoliopsida > Poales > Poaceae > Triticum > Triticum aestivum. The sequence goes on along the minus strand of NC_057795.1, from coordinate 417,758,983 downwards.
CCTCCTCTGGCACAAGGGTTCGCACCCCTTGTAACATTCACACATATCCAGTCGACACAACTTCAGGGCACCGAGACGTAGGGCTTTTACCTCCTCCGAGAGGGGCCTGAACTCGTAAACTTGCGTGTACAACCTCACTGTAGCTAGGACCTTGCCTCCTCATACGTACCCCCTATTCTTACTGTCAAACTTACTCCCACGACACCGCTGACGAACCATCGTCAGCTGGCTCGGTGGGATGAAGACATTGCTGGCGCCGCCATTTCCATCATGGACCTCACGTCCACCGGCGACGGACAAGTCGCGGACTCCTCCGAGGATGAGTAAGCCACGGGAGGCGGCGGTGCCTTGTGTCCCATGTGGGCCGGTCCGTCTCCCATGTTCTACTCTTCCTCGCGGAAGACCGCACCTTCACTTCATGGGTCTTATCGCCGGTGCTCATGGAGATGGCGGATGGAGGGCGACACGGGCTTGGATGCCGGGTGCCGCTGTCGTAGGATAGGTTTAGGGGCGGGTCTTTTTTTGTTCTAAACATTCGAAATATAATGAAATCCGCCATGTTTGTATAAAATCCATCATGTTGGTACGAAATCCGGTTGTGTTTGCATGAATTTCATCCGGTTTATTGAAAAAAGTTTAAAATATATGCAGCTAGCGTTGGATGTCGTCCTCCGCATCTGTGTACGTAGACTGGTCCCACAGTCCATAGACGGATGCGGAAACAAATTTACAGATTGCGATAGGAGGTGCCCTAATAGGGCGGGGTTGATCTACCACGGGACCGAGGGAGACAAGTGGCATGCGTATGCGTTCCAAGCGGTGGGCACGCGTCCTCTTTTATGCGCCCACACTGCACGACTCGGGCCAGGTTCAGACTTTTGGGCCGGTCTCTGATTCGAAGCAGACTCGCTCCCCGTCCGGGTGGATTTCGACCGACCGTCACGTGCGTAAACGGGTGGGGGCTTGAGCCGGAAGGCGACTACTACTACCACCAGCTCTCGCTGTTGGTTGTTCCGCTACAGAGATTCCGCGACTCCATATCCCACCAGCCAAACCAGACCGCCGCCCGCACGCCTCCCCTGACCACCGGAATCCCGCGCCGACGGCCCGGATCCGCCCGCCCGCCCGCCCGCTGCCTCCCCTGCTGGCGCTGCGGTTCCACACTTCTATGCAGTGGGTGGAGGCGGCGGTGATGCGTGATTGGTCGCGGCGGCGCTAGGTGCTCTTCTCCGGCCGCGGCGACTCAGGCCATGGGGTGCATCCAGTCCACGCCGAAGCGGAGGCAGCACCCTGCTGGCTACGAGGACCCCGTCCACCTCGCCTCCCAGACCGCCTGTGAGCGAGCTCGCTCCCATCCCTTTTCCCCTTTTCTACGCAACCCATTCCGTGAATCCAGCTTCCGCTTCATTTCTCGAAAAAGGGTAAATGGATCAAGCTTCTGCTTCCGCCTACGCGTGCTAGCTCTCGCGCACTCGGGATTAGGATTTGGAATGGAACTTGTTTCGTGCTGCCGGCCGTGTAGACTGCTATGGATCCTGTAGACAGTCGAGGAAAATCGAATAATCTGATCAATAGTTATGCTAAACTTATGTTTTAGTTTTAGTTTTTTATTTTGCGGGGGAACCTATGTTTTAGTTGCTGTGATATTCATTCTATTGATCCACCTCCTGCCTTGTGAATTCTGATTGGGTGTTGTCTGACTCCGTGCACTTGCTGTTCTGTTCATGCAGTCAGCGTCAGCGAAGTTGAGGCGTTGTTCGAGCTGTTCAAGAGCATTAGTGGCTCAGTGATCGATGACGGGCTGATCAACAAGGTACCACTTTCTTACGAACGTGTGATTCCTTACCAGGTTGACATATACAGACATCAAATAAGCACCCGAGACCTGTTTTTGCGTACTTTTTGTCGGTACCATTGAAACGAAATCTCACATTGCTATGCTGAAATTACATTCCGCATGTACCGACCCTCTTACAACTGAGCAACTTATGCGGCAATTCCCTTTTTTGGTGATTACATTTAGCCATCAATAGTTCTACTTTCTCTAACATAGTAAGTGAACATGGATTCTTGTTGTATATGTCGCCAATCGTTTATTCTTGATGTCAACTCAATGAGCCCGTTTGATAAATAGCTACAAATTAGAGCCGTTATTGTAGCATAATAACTATGACACGGTGAAGCCTTAGTAGAGCTCGGGAGCACATGCTCCTGGCTCTAAATAAGTATCTTATCTCTTCCAAAAAAATATTAATAGTTTCACACATTTAGGTGAGTATTAGGTAGATTTTGAGTTTTATGCAAAGTTTTCCATTCTCGTGGCCTGTGCAAAATATAGAATAAAAATTATAGCACAAAAATGCCTTTTGGCTCCTTATTATTGTCTTTTCCATACAGACTATAAGTAACACATCTTCTCACGGAGAACTTGAAAGAACTTGTTCCTAAGATAACCGTGTCACAAACTCACAATGTGTCCTGCATCAGATATTATTGCAAGTTATATGAACATCATGTAGCTCAAGGTTTTAGCCGTTATCTTGCATCTCACGTTATCGTAGTCTAGCTAAACTTCATGGCTCGTTTCCTGGCTTACTTCTTACATAAGCTAACTGCTTACTTCGCATGTTCATAATGCAAAATTTGATTTGATCATTCATGGTAGAGCTCTAGATACCTTGGGAGAATGCCTTCCTTGTCCAGCGTAATTATAAATGTATATTATGGTCATATATATTATAGAATTTATTATTTGTTGTCATGTTAACCGGTACATGTCTGCAATTATTTGTACCACAGTGAACTATCATCTTGATGTCATTGGGTACTATATTCACTGGCAACTGAAACTATGAGTAATTTGTATTCATATATATATGCAGGAAGAGTTCCAGCTTGCATTGTTCAAAAACACAAGGAAGGAAAATCTTTTCGCTAATCGGGTATACATCCCCTTGTCAACTATTCTCATTTGCGATATTACATATAATATGCTGGGGCTCAATGTTATCAATACAATTGACTTATATGAAATTGACCTTGTAGATATTCGACCTTTTTGATGTCAAGAAAAGGGGCGTCATTGATTTTGGCGACTTTGTTCGAGCGTTAAATGTATTCCATCCAAATTTTCCAGTGGAAGAGAAAATTGATTGTAAGTTGTTACGTTTCTGTCTTGTCTTCAGTTTATAGACACCATTCTCTCTCTTTCTGAAGGTTTTGAGCTGCTTGATACTTACAGTTTCCTTCAAGCTATATGATATGGATGGTACAGGGTTTATTGAACGGAAGGAGGTAATGTCTGGCCTTCTTGGTTTGTGCCTCTGCGCATGTTTTTTGCTTCTGAAATTTTCTGAATTAGTCGTAGATACAAAAGAAATGCATTGCTTTGTGACTGAAAAATCCAGTAGCGTGTGCACTTATGTACTGCTGAAGCAAAAAAAATTAAAAAAATTAAAAAGACAAGGAGATGACCTCGTCTCAGCTTCCATTCTAGAAACATAACTCATATCTTCCAACGATTGCGGCACATGCTTCACAAATCAAACATTGCTAGTACGACAATGACTGCGATTGGCTTTTTTCTGACTTAAGGAAGCAGGACTGACCTAACACTGAAAGTGTAGCTACCAATTCAGAGCATCTACATGGACCAGCATGCAGCAGCACACCTAACAATATTTGCTAGACCCTAAAACCAGGCAGCTCCACAGATGCTCTGTACCATCTGGAAGCCAAGCCAAACCAAAAAAGAACAGGCTGCTGAACTCCGTAGAAACCAAGCCATAGCATATAACAACAACAAATATTTATGAGTTTTTATTGGCTCAAAGTGAGAATTCTGATGCTCACCAAGAACCAAATGATAACGATAGACAATCGAACCAATTATCATCCCAAAAGTTGATATTGGTGCCATCACCATTTTGTGTGTATAAAGTATTAAAGTATAGGAGCCTTCGTTTATCAGTTAAAATTTCTATAATCCTCTTGTACAGGTAAAGCAGATGTTGATTGCTCTTCTAGGCGAATCAGAGATGAGATTATCTGACGAGATTGTTGAGACAATCCTGGACAAGGTATTGGATACTTTTTTAAGTTGTTAGTTGCTTAAGTTGTTGATAATTCTTGTGTCCAGTATTGAAGTGTAGAACGATAATGACTGGTTAATGGTGACAGACCTTTTCAGATGCTGATACGAATCAGGATGGTAAAATAGACAGAACAGAATGGGAGAATTTTGTGTCCAGGAATCCTTCCTTGTTGAAGATAATGACTCTTTCGTACCTCAAGTGAGTATGACGTAACATATGAATTCAGAAGCATTCGCCGCAACTACGTTTATGTGTCCCCATGTGGCTATTTCCAGAGAAATCAATTTCTAGAGCTTAACTGAGACTAATTACTTTTGGCTGCTGAGCTCCAGTGAATGTTTTGAAAATTTCAAAAGACGCATTTACGACTTTCAAGCAAATCTTTAAAACAATCCCACATGTTCACGTGGCAATTCATAGTGTATTCATACATGCACATGTGGGATTTGTTTTTATTTTCTGAAACCTAGAAATGCACTTCTCAAGAATTTCAAATTAAAGGGATGACTGGAGGTCATGAGCCAAATATCCGCACCCAGACAAGCACATTCTAGTTACATGTGGATGTGGTAGTAATTGTTTATGTGACCTCCACTACTATTACTGTTATCTTGAACTAGCATAGTAAGTAGTTCACCTTAAATGCCATGGCTTCTTGTACCCTTTCCATATGATGTTTGATGACAGTGTGGTGCCTGGGTTCTTTCCATGAACATTTGATACGAAGCAACGGAAATTCTTGCTAATCATTTGTGTTGGCATTTCAGGGACATAACGACCACGTTTCCCAGCTTTGTGTTTCACTCGGAGGTTGATGATATTGTTACATGACGGTGATCCTCACAAAGATGTACAGGTAACAGAAGGAAAGAACCTATCATCAGAATATCTGCAACGCTGCAACATGCTTGATGCTGGCTAATGTTGCTCGAGAGTCAAGAGATAGTTTTTTTCTGGGTGGTGTTCATTACACCGAGAGTTAGTCTTGTTAAATATTTATGTATGTTTGTGAGCTTCAATTTGCAAGTACTTGGCACAACTTATTACTTGTCGAGAATATGGCTGCTTAATAAACTGTTGTTCAACCTGACTAATATAATTCGAGCGTGCTTCATGAATCTACTACCACTGCCAGAAAAAAAAAAAGCAAAACAGCACCACAAAGAAATGTATCCTTAGAAACTCCAACTCGCACGAGTCTGTCTCGGTCGTTGCAGACAGAAAAGTCGGCCCAACGCGCCGACTCAAACGGACGCGTGTCCGCTTTTTGTCTGGCTGGCGACCCATTCCTGGCCCAATTTGGGCCTCATTTGCATTGGCACGGACGCGTGCGTACTCCTCCCCCAGGCCTGCCAGTCGGTGGCACATTGGCCATTCTCTTCCACCCCCATCTACAACAAGCCCTCGCCCGCCCCACCCTGTCGTCACCGCCGCCCAGTTTCGGTGCCCTTGCCAGCAGTCTGCACCCACACACCTCCTACATTGCCGCCACCACCGCCTCGCCGCGGGGCCACCGCAACTTCCCGCCCCCACCCCGACGTCGCCGCGAGCACAAAGTCGCACCCCTAACCCCGCGCCCTCGGCCAGCTCCTTCGTCTATCGACGCCATGCTCGCCTGATGCCGCCATGCTCGTCGAACACCGCTAGGCCAGCTACCTGGTCCAGGAGAGGCATGCGTCTCTTCACCGGCCAGCTTCTTCGACGACGTCCGCAAGTTGTTCAACAATTTGCACCAAGGTACAAATGGAGACTCCGCCGACGAGTTCTTTTTTCACAATTTCCTCTACGACTCCGACGATTCCTGATCTGATGAGGAGGAGACGGTGGCTGCCGTGTTGGTCCACGACCACCTTAGTAGGCAGCGGTCGTTGTTCCGGGACTCGATCCCAGGGCACACTCCGGCGTTGAATCGCAACCGAGGGAGCGACCATTTCCTTTTTGGAAGGACTACTTTGAGTGTCGGGGGGATGAACCCCGGGCAGGCAATGGAACCCGGATCTTTTTCAGAACATCAGGGCCAGCATCGCCCCTCAGTCCGGCTCGCGCTCGGCCGGATCTCGCGACCCGACCAAGTCCGCCAACCCGGTCGAACTCTTCGACACAACCAAAACGGCAACCCGTCCCTGCCGACTAACGCAAGCCGGCAGAACCCGGCGCATCAAGACTTCCCCAACAAGCTAGCTGCCCCGTGGCGTATTCCTCCACCGGGCCACGGGTCAGCGTCCGTCCCATCCTAGCCGTACAATGGGACGAGTCTCCGTTCAGAGATGAGAGAGGCAACAGTGCCCCACCAACTCCTCTGACCGATAGAGGCGTGGCAACAGTGCCACACCTACCCTGCTGGCCGAGGCCGGCGTGGCTACAGTACGCCTATCGTTACTGCTGACGCCAACAGACGGCGACTAGGTGGAGTGCCACTGTAGCCGACTCGCCCCGGCCACCCCGTGACGTTCGACAAGACGCGAATAGTGCCTCCTGGCACATGGCCCCCTCGCCCGACGAACCCCGGACAATGACAACCCGGCCCCACGGCCTTGTAAATTTACCATTGTAGCCCTGGGGGTTGACCTATAAACCCCCCCAGGAGGCCTCCATGTACGCGGGCAGATAGACAACAAGAGGCGATCAGTAGAACACACATGAACCAGGGAGAGGGAACAACCTAAGCCTTGGCCTTTCTTCCTTCTTCCTCCGGACAGCTCTAGGAGCAACTCTGTACCATATCATATAAACCAACCTCGGCGGGACTAGGGGTGTTATCTCTCTAGAGAGCCCCAAACCTGGGTATGTCTTGCATCCCACGCTCGCTCATGCCGACCTCGCCTCTGGATCCCACCGGTGCCCTCGAGCCGCCTCCTCTCTTTAGCCATCTTTGGCATCTGTCGTGCGCCCTCCGACACCGACGAGCCAGTCTCGCTGGCGGACGACGTCATCGACATGCTCGCCGCCTCCTTCGCCATGCTGCGCATCTCCGATGCGCCCGCAACCGACGAGTACCCCAGCGGGGTGCTTGACTTCACAGACTCCCCCGTTCCCCTTGGCGACGGTGCTTCCGCCGGGGCAATGGACCACTGCGTTCGGATGAAGGTATTCGCCACTGATGCCGACGCCTCTTCTTTGTCTAGTGCGACGAGGAAGGCCGCCGAAGCCAGGGCCGCAGCGGATCGTGCCCGTGCGCCCGACCCGCTCAGCGCCATGATGCAGAGCCTCCGCATCCCCATCACCATCGATGTCGATGCCTCCAACACCGCCAGGTCCAGGCCCGGCTGGAGCAGGATCGCCAGCGCCTGCTGGATCTGACCGAGACGCTCGCCGCCATGCAGTGCCGTCTGGACTCCGCCCAGCGGGAGCGCGCCGCCGCCTACGAATTCACGCCTACCGCCACCAAGCCAAGCTGGGTTGCCGACATGCGTGCCGCCCAGGCGGCCGCAACCGACCTGGACCAGCTCCAGGGCGAGGAGCTGAAGGACCGCCTGAAGCGGGTGAGCGACCTCCTCAACACGTCCAACGTGTAGCAGGACCGCATCAACCAGCTCAACAATCCCGCAGGATCTAGCTCGCACCGCGCCAACGACCCCGAGGACCAGCAGAACACGGCGTCTTCGCCACCTGGCGAAGCCCATTCCGGACCCGGCGCAAGCGCTCCGATGACTGCTGGTGGCTTAGCCGATGAGCCGGCTCCAGAAGATCGGCGCCAACACAACCCTGTCCCGCGACACGACCGTCGTCCGGCTTCGGCCAACCCGCCCCCCCGCGGCACGGTCGCCAGCCGGCTGGGCCCGTGCGCCATCGACGACACCGACGATCGCCACCACCTTGACCAACTCGCTCTCTCCTTGGAGCTGGAGGAGGACAACGCAGTTGGGCCAGCTTGTTTCGGTCCACGCACCCAGGACGAGCCTTTCCACAAAGGGTTCACGCTTCCCCATGACACCCCCAAGTACAATGGCACCATCAAGCCGGAGGACTGGCTCATCGACTACACCACCGCCATCGGCATCGTGGGTGGCAATCGCCGCCTCGCCTCGCTCATGCTCTAGGGCTCGCCCCGCAGGTGGTTGAACAACCTACCGGCTGGCAGCATCAACGCATAGGTCGACTTCAAGCAGGCCTTCGTACACAACTTCACCGGCCCTACAAGCGACCCAGTCACCCCAGCCAGCTCGCCATGTTTCTACGTCTTGAGCTTGCGTTGGTTTTCCTTGAAGAGGAAAGGGTGATGCAGCACAATAGCGTAAGTATTTCCCTCAGTTTTTGAGAACCAAGGTATCAATCCAGTAGGAGGCTCCTCACAAGTCCCACGAACCTACACAAACAAACAAAGAACTCACAACCAACGCGATAAAGGGGTTGTCAATCCCTTCACGACCACTTGCGAAAGTGAGATCTGATAGAGATAATATGATAAGATAAATATTTTTTTGATATTTTATGATATAAATGAAAAAAATGAAGATGCAAATAAAAGTAGATTAAAAGTTTATATGATAAAAGATAGACCCTGGGGCCATAGGTTTCACTAGAGGCTTCTCTCAAGATAGCATAAGTATTATGGTGGGTGAACAAATTACTGTCGAGCACTCGATAGAAAAGCGAATAATTATGAGATTATCTAGGCATGATCATGTATATAGGCATCACGTCCGTGACAAGTAGAACGACTCCTGCCTGCATCTACTACTATTACTCCACACATCGACCGCTATCCAGCATGCATCTAGAGTATTAAGTTCATAAGAACAGAGTAACGCATTAAGAAAGATGACATGATGTAGAGGGATAAACTCAAGCAATATGATATAAACCCCATCTTTTTATCCTCGATGGCAACAATACAATACGTGCCTTGCAACCCTTTCTGTCACTGGGTAAGGACACCGCAAGATTGAACCCAAAGCTAAGCACTTCTCCCATGGCAAGAAAGATCAATCTAGTAGGCCAAACCAAACCGATAATTCGAAGAGACTTGCAAAGATAACTCAATCATACATAAAAGAATTCAGAGAAGATTCAGATATTTCTCATAGATAAACTTGATCATAAACCCACAATTCATCGGATCTCGACAAACACATCGCAAAAAGAGTTTACATCGAATAGATCTGCACAAGAGAGGGGGAGAACATTGTATTGAGATCCAAAAAGAGAGAAGAAGCCATCTAGCTAATAACTATGGACCTGAAGGTCTGTGGTAAACTACTCACAACTCATCGGAAGGGCTATGGTGTTGATGTAGAAGCCCTCTGTGGTGGATTCCCCCTCCGGCAGAACGCCGCCGACGGCTCCAAGATGGGATCTCGCGGATACAGAAGGTTACGATGGCGGAAATATTTCTTCGGTGGCTCCCTGGATGTTTTCATGGTACGTAGGCTTATATAGGAAGAAGAAGTACGTCGGTGGCCGCTCGAGGGGCTCAGGAGACAAGGGGCGTGCCCAGGACGGGTGGGTGCGCCCTCCTATCTCCTGGCTGCCTCGATTGCTTCTTGACTTGCACTCCAAGTCCTCCGGATCACGTGCGTTCCAAAAATCATGCTCCCGAAGGTTTCATTCCGTTTGGACTCCGTTTGATATTCCTTTCATTCGAAATACTGAAATAGGCAAAAAAAACAGCAATACGGCCTGGGCCTCCGGTTAGTAGGTTAGTCCCAAAAATGATATAAATATGTAAAATAAAGCCCATAAACATCCAAAACAGGTAATATAATAGCATGGGACAATAAAAAATTATAGATACGTTGGAGACGTATCAAGCATCCCCAAGCTTAATTCCTGCTCGTCCTCGAGTAGGTAAATGATAAAAACAGAATTTTTGATGTGGAATGCTACCTAGCATAATTCTCAATGTAATTTTCTTTATTGTGGCATGAATGTTCAGATCCAAATGATTGAAGATAAAATCTTATAAAACATAAAAATAATAATACTTTGAAGCATACTAACAAATAATCATGTCCTATCAAAATAGCATAGCCAAAGAAAGCTTATCCCTACAAAATCATATAGTTAGGCCACGCTTCATTTTCATTACACAAAATACTCCCATCATCTACAACCCGATGATGAGCCGAGCAATTGGTTCATACTTTTTAACGCGCTTCAACTTTTTTCAACTCTTACGCAATACATGAGCGCAAGCCATGGACATAGCACTATGGTGGTATATGGTGGTGATTGTAAGGACAAAAAGGGAGAAGATGTACTCACATCAACTAGGCGTATCAACGGGCTATGGAGATGCCCATTAATAGATATCAATGTGAGTGAGTAGGGATTGCCATGCAACGGATGCACTAGAGCTATAAATGTATGAAAGCTCAACAAAAAAACTAAGTGGGTGTGCATCCAACTTGCTCGCTCACGAAGACCTAGGGCATTTTGAGGAAGCCCATCATTGGAATATACAAGCCAAGTTCTATAATGAAAAATTCTCACTAGTATATGAAAGTGACAACATAGGAGACTCTCTATCATGAAGATCATGGTGCTATTTTGAAGCACAAGTGTAGAAAAGAGATAGTAGCAATTGTCCCTTCTCTCTTTTTCTCTCATTTTATTTTTTTATTTTTCTACTTTTTCTTCTTCTTTTTTTCTCTTTCTTTTTTTTCTTTTTTCTTTTTCTTTTCTTTTTTCTCTTTGGTGGGCTTCTTTGGCCTCTTTTATTTTTATAAAGTCCGAAGTCTCATCCCGACTTGTGGGGGAATCATAGTCTTCATCATCCTTTCCTCACTGGGACAATGCTCTAATTATGAAGATCATCACACTTTTATTGATTTACAACTCAAGAATTACAACTCAAAGCTAGAACAAGATATGACTCTATATGAATGCCTCCGGCGGTGTACCGGGATATGCAATGAATCAAGAGTGACATGTATGAAAATTATGAAGGTGGCTTTGCCACAAATACGATGTCAACTACATGATCATGCAAAGAGCAATATGACAATAATGAAGCATGTCATAATAAACGGAACAATGGAAAGTTGCATGGCAATATATCTCGGAATGGCTATAGAAATGCCATACTAGGTAGGTATGGTGGCTGTTTTGAGGAAGGTAAATAATGGGTGCATGCTATCGGCGAAAGTTGCGCGGTAAAATAGAGGCTAGCAAAGTGGAAGGATGAGTGTGTGTATATCCATGGACTCACATTAGTCATAAAGAACTCATATACTTATTACAAAAGTCTACTTAGCCCTTGAAGCAAAGTACTACTACGCATGCCCCTAGAGGGATAGATTGGTAGGAAAAGACCATCGCTCGTCTCCGACTGCCACTCATAAGACAATCAAAAGAGCACCTCATGCAACAAATTTGTCACACAACTTTTACCATACGTGCATGCTATGGGACTTGCCAACTTCAACACAAGTATTTCTCAATTTCATAATTATCCACTAGCATGACTCTAACATTACTACCTGTATATATCAAAACAATTATCAAGCATCAAATTGGTCCTAGTGTTTAATGCACTTTCTATGATAGTTTTTATTATACCCAACTCGGATGCTCATCATTCTAGGACCAAATTCATAACCATAGCAAATACCATGATGTTCTAAGAGACTCTCAAAATAATATAAGTGAAGCATGAGAGACTAGCAATTTCTACAAAATTAATCCACCGCCGTGCTCTAAAAGATATAAGTGAAGCACTAGAGCAAAAACTATCTAGCTCAAAAGATATAAGTGAAGCACACAACATATTCTAATAAATTCTAATCAAGTGGGCTTCTCCCAAAAGGTGTGTACAACAAGGATGATTTTGGTAAAATAAAAAGCAAATACTAATATAATACACGATGCTCCAAGAAAAACACATATCATGTGGCGAATAAAAATATAGCTCCATGTAAAGTTACCAATGAACGAAGATGAAAGAGGGGATGCCTTCCGGGGGCATCCCCAAGCTTAGGCTTTTGGCTATTCTTGAATATCTTGGGGTGCCTTGGGCATCCCCAAGCTTAGGCTTTTGCCACTATTTATTCCATAGTCCATCAAATCTTTACCCAAAACTTGAAAACTTCACAACACAAAACTCAACAGGAAATCTCATAAGCTCCGTTAGTGCAAGAAAGAAAAACCACCACATAAGGTACTGTAATGAACTCATTCTTTATTTATATTGGTGTTAAACCTACTGTATTCCAAGTTCTCTATGGTTCATACCCTTACATACTAGCCATAGATGCATCAAAATAAGCAAACAACACACGAAAAACAGAACAGTCTGTAGCAATCTGTAACCAACGCAAACTTCTGGAACCTTAAAAATCCTACCAAAATAGTAAGTCCTAAACAATTTTTCTATTGATTAGCAGAAAAAATAATCAATGCAAAAACACGTTTCTGTGATTTATTGATTTTTTTCTCGTGAGCGCAAAGTTTCTATTTTTCAGCAGAATCAAATCAACTCATATCATAGGTTATCCTATAGGTTCTACTTGGCACAAGCACTAATTTAAAACATGAAAACACATCTAAACAGAAAGCAGATGCAAAATTTATTACTAAACAGGAACAAAAACAAAGAACATAAAGAAAATTGGGTTGCCTCCCAACTAGCACTATCGTTTAACGCTCCTAGCTAGGCATAAAAGCAAGATAGATCTACGTAGTGCCATCTTTGGCACTTGACTCATAGGTAGCTCGCATGATAGATTCATAAGGTAATTTGACTTTCTTTCTTGGAAAGTGCTCTATGCCTTTCTTTAGTGGAAATTGGAATCTAATATTCCCTTCCTTTATACAATAATCGCACCAATCGTTCTAAGGAAAGGTCTACCAAGAATAATAGGGCAAGAAAGATTGCAATCTATATCAAGAATGATAAAATCTACGGGCACCAAATTTCTATTTGCAACAATGAGAACATCATCGATCCTTCCCATTGGCTTTTTAATGGTGGAATCCGCAAGGTGCAAATTTAAAGAGCAATCATCAAGATCATGGAAACCTAGAATATCACATAAAATTTTCAGAATCGTGGAAACACTAGCACCCAAATCACACAAAGCAAAACACTCATACTCTTTAATTTTAATCTTTATAGTAGGTTCACACTCATCATTAAGTTTTCTAGGTATAGAAGCTTCCAAATTAAGTTTTTCATCAAAAGATTGCATCAAGGCATCAACAATATGTTTGGTAAAGGCTTTATTTTGACTATAAGCATGAGGAGAATTCACAACGGATTGCAACAAGGAAATGCAACTTTCTAAAGAAAAATTATCATAATCAAATTCCTTTAAATTCGAGATAGTGGGTTCTATACTATTTAAAGTTTTGACCTCTCTGCACTTTTACCAAATTTAGCATCAAGATCTAATAACTCCAAATTATTGGAACGCTTTTTAACAAAAGTTGATTCACTTCCAGTCCCATTATCATCAAGATTCATATTGCAAAACAAGGATCTAATAGGGGATGCATCAATAACTTTAAGATCTTCATCATTATTTTCATCTAACTTTTCTGGTTTGGCAACCATCTTATTGACTAAGGTGGCTTGCTTATCAGAAATTTGGGCTATAGCCTTCTCAAGCTGGGTAATTTGAGAGTTCACACCATAAAATTCTTTATTCATATCATCAAGCTCTTTATTCATAAAACCCCAAAAATCTCTTTGTTCTTTAAGCTCTTTTCTGAGAGAAATTATTATGCTCAAATTGCAAAGTCATAAAGCTTCTAATGTTTGATTCAATCTCTTCCATCCTTTTAAGAAGGAGGTTGGTACTTTTAGGCAAAGCCATAAGGACAAACATGCACACAAGCAAACAGAAAAAGGCAAGCGAAAAAGAGAGAGAGATTGGGAAAGAGAGGGCAAATAAAACGGCAAGGGTGAAGTGGGGGAGAGGAAAACGAGAGGCAAATGGCAAATAATGTAAATGTGAGGGATATGAGTTTGTGATGGGTACTTGGTATGTCTTGACTTGAGCGAAGACCTCCCTGGCAACGGCGCCAGAAATCCTTCTTGCTACGTCTTGAGCTTGCGTTGGTTTTCCTTGAAGAGGAAAGGGTGATGCAGCACAGTAGCGTAAGTATTTCCCTCAGTTTTTGAGAACCAAGGTAGCAATCCAGTAGGAGGCTCCTCACAAGTACCACGAACCTACACAAACAAACAAAGAACTCGCAACCAACGCGATAAAGGGGTTGTCAATCCCTTCACGGCCACTTGCGAAAGTGAGATCTGATAGAGATAATATGATAAGATAAATATTTTTTTAGTATTTTATGATATAGATGCAAAAAGTAAAGATGCAAATAAAAGTAGATTGAAAGCTTATATGATAAAAGATAGACCCGGGGGCCATAGGTTTCACTAGAGGCTTCTCTCAAGATAGCATAAGTATTACGGTGGGTGAACAAATTATTGTCGAGCAATTGATAGAAAAGCGAATAATTATGAGATTATCTAGGCATGATCATGTATATAGGCATCACGTCCGTGACAAGTAGAACGACTCCTGCCTACATCTACTACTATTACTCCACACATCGACCGCTATTCAGCATGCATCTAGAGTATTAAGTTCATAAGAACAGAATAACACATTAAGAAAGATGACATGATGTAGAGGGATAAACTCAAGCAATATGATATAAACCCCATCTTTTTATCCTCGATGGCAACAATACAATACGTGCCTTGCAACCCTTTCTGTCACTGGGTAAGGACACCGCAAGATTGAACCCAAAGCTAAGCACTTCTCCCGTGGCAAGAAAGATCAATCTAGTAGGCCAAACCAAACCGATAATTCTAAGAGACTTGCAAAGATAACTCAATCATACATAAAAGAATTCAGATATTTCTCACAGATAAACTTGATCATAAACCCACAATTCATCAGATCTCGACAAACACACCGCAAAAAGAGTTTACATTGAATAGATCTCCACAAGAGAGGGGGAGAACATTGTATTGATATCCAAAAAGAGAGAAGAAGCCATCTAGCTAATAACTATGGACCCGAAGGTCTATGGTAAACTACTCACAACTCATCGGAAGGGCTATGGTGTTGATGTAGAAGCCCTCCGTGGTGGATTCCCCCTCCGGCAGAACACCGGCGACGGCTCCAAGGTGAGATCTCGCGGATACAGAAGGTTACGGTGGCGGAAATATTTCTTCGGTGGCTCCCTGGATGTTTTCGGGGTACGTAGGCTTATATAGGAAGAACAAGTACGTCGATGGCCACTCAAGGGGCCCAGGAGACAGGGGGCGCGCCCAAGAGGGGTGGGCGCGCCCTCCTATCTCTTGGCCGCCTCGATTGCTTCTTGACTTGCACTCCAAGTCCTCCGGATCACGTTCGTTCCAAAAATCACGCTCCTGAAGGTTTCATTCCGTTTGGACTCCGTTTGATATTCCTTTCCTTTGAAATACTGAAATAGGCAAAAAAGCAGCAATACGGGCCGGGCCTCCGATTAGTAGTTTAGTCCCAAAAATGATATAAATGTGTAAAATAAAGCCCATAAACATCCAAAACAGGTAATATAATAGCATGGAACAATCAAAAATTATAGGTACGTTGGAGACGTATCACATGTGCGTGCACGGGCCGACGGAAACCGGCCGCGAGTACCTCACACGCTACACCGAGCTCCGGAACAGCTGCGAGGGCATCCACGAGGTTCAAGCCATCCGGTACTTCATCAGCGGGTGCTGAGACGGCACCCTCCTCAAGAACAAGCTCCTACGGTCCGAGCCGGCCACCATGGCTGAGCTCATGGTGACGGCGGACAAGTACGCCAACGCCGACTCCGCCATGAAAATCCAGGTGGCACTGGACAAAGCCGGCAAGGCCAAGCCGGTTCCCCCTCCCAAGCCGGCCGGCGAGAACAGCCGGTAGCAGCACAACCATCAGAACAACAAGCGCAAAGCCGACCAGCCGGCCTAGCGCTACGACAACCGCCTTGTCGCGGCCGCCAAGCAGGCACCCACGGCAGAGCCGGCCGCCAAGCGCCGGCAAACCGGCAAGACGGTGTGGCAGCCCGCCATGAGCCTCGAAGATATGTTCGACGCTCCCTGCAAGCACCACAGCGGTGCGAGGCCATCCATGCACACGCTCCGGAACTGCGTCATCACCAAGCGCATCATGAGGGGCGACATCCCGCCTCCTACGACTCCGGCCCCTAGGGCGGCTCCTCCTCCTCCTCCACCTCCGGCCAATGGCGTGTTGCGCGATGACGTCTACCCCGCCCAAAATGCGACCTACGTTGTCTTCACCAGCCTTGGTGACGACAAGCATAGCGAGCGCCTGCTCCGGCAGGAAGTGAACACCGTCATCCCGGCCAAGCCGGACTAAATGCATTGGTCGGATCGCCCGGTCACCTGGGGCCGGGAGGACCACCCAGCCGTCATGCCAAACCCGAGTGGCTACGTCCTCATCCTCAACCCCACCATTGTCACGCCCCGACGCACATGAAAGTTCCCCCGGGTCCTCATCGATGGCGACAACAATATCAACATCCTTTATCGCGACACCATGACCAAGCTCGGCCTCAAGGCCAAAGACTTGGAGCCGACCCGGACGATCTTCCACGGCATCGTACCCGGCCTCTCCTGCTCCCCGATCGGCCGGATCCGGCTCGACGTCCTGTTTTGCACCCGTGACCACTTCCGACACAAGCCGCTCTGGTTCGAGATGGTGGACTTGTCCAGCGCGTACCACGCGCTGCTGGGCCGGCCAGCGCTTGCCAAGTTCATGGCGGTCACCCACTACGCCTACCTGAAGATGAAGCTGCCGGGTCCGAAGGGCCTCATCACCATCACAGGCGACTACCGCAAGTCCCTGGAGTGCGCCCAAGCTGGCACCAGGCTGGCTGAGTCACTGGTCATAGCCGTGGAGCGGCGCTAACTCGATCGGATCGTCGCGCTGGCCAACGAGGCCCCAGCCATGTCGGCTTCGGCCAAGAAGCCGTCCGACGAAGCCTCGTTCTAGCCCTCCAAGGAGACCAAGAAAGTTAAGCTGAACCCGGAAGACCCCAGCTGCAGCAAGTACGTCGTCGCGGGCACCCACCTCAACAGCAAATAGGAAGGCGAGCTCGTCGACTTCCTCCGTGAGAATCGGGATATCTTTGCATGGACCCCAAAGGACATGTCGGGTCCGAGGAAGTACGCCGAGCACAAACTCCACGTCCGCAAGGACGCCAAGCCTGTCTGTCAACCCCTACGTCATTTTTTCGAAGAGAAGAGAAGAACCATTGGTGAGGAGGTCGCCAAGCTCTTGGCGGCCGGCTTCATCATGGAAGTGTTCCACCCCGAGTGGCTAGCCAACCCAGTCCTCGTCCTGAAGAAGAACAAGACCTATCACATGTGTATAGACTACACCAGCCTAAACAAGGCCTGCCCCAAGGATCCATACGCCCTCCCACGGATCGATCAAGTCATCGACTCCACCGCCGACTGTGAGCTCCTGTCCTTCCTAGATGCTTACTCCGGCTATCACCAGATAAAGCTGGACCCGGCCGACGCCCTGAAGACGTCCTTCATCACGCCCTTTGGGGTGTATTGCTACATCACCATGTCGTTCGGCTTGCAGAATGCCGGCGCCACCTTCCAGCGCTGCATGCAGAAATGCCTATTGCCACAACTCGGCCGCAATATCCACGTCTACGTGGACGACATAGTGGTGAAGACCAAGCAACACCTCACGTTCCTCGACGACCTGAAGGAAACCTTTGCCATTCTGCGCGAGTACCAGATGAAGTTCAAACCGGAGAAGTGCATTTTTGGCGTGCCGACCGGAAAGCTACTCGACTTCCTTGTCTCGGAGCGCGGCATTGAGGGAAACCTGAAGGAGATCAAGGCCATCGAGCGCATGTGCCAGCCGGCCCGGCTGCGCGATGTCCAGAAGTTCATAGGCTGCTTGGCCTCGGTCAGCCGGTTTCTCAACCGGCTGGGCAAGAGGGCCTTACCCCTGTATCAGCTGATGAAGAAGACGATGCCGTTCAAGTGGAACGACCAGGCGGACAAGGCTTTCCGGTACCTCAAGCGCATGCTCTCCACTGCACCCGTCCTGGCCGTGCCGACTGAGAAGGAGCCGCTGTTGCTCTACATAGCCGCCACCTCGCGGTCGGTCAGCACGGTGATGGTGGTCGAGCGACCAGAGAAGGGCAAGATCCAGACCGTCCAGTGCCTGGTCTACTACCTGAGCGAGGTGCTTTCCGCCTCCAAGCAGAACTACTCGCACTACCAGAAGATGTTCTACGGCGTGTACTTGACCGCCAAGAAATTGAAGCAGTATTTTCAAGAGCACGATGTGATCGTTGTCAGCACGTCCCCCATTGGCGAGATCATGGGTTGCCGGGATGCCTCTGGCCGGGTCGCCAAGTGGGCGATCGAGTTAGCCGGCCACACCATCCTCTACGAACCCCGCACCATGATCAAGTCCCAAGCTCTGGCCGATTTCCTCGTCGACTGGACCGAGACCCAGTACCTGCCGCTGCCGCCGGATTCGAGGCACTGGCGCATGCACTTCGACGACTCCAAGATGCGCTCCAGCTTGGGAGCCAACATCGTGCTGTCTTCCCGAAAGGCGACCGGCTTCGCTACGCGCTCCAGATCCACTTCGCCGCCTCCAACAACGTTGCCGAGTACGAATCCCTTGTGCATGGCCTCCGACTTGCCAAGGAACTCAGCATCCAGTTCATCCTGTGCTACGGCGACTCGGATCTGGTGGTGCAGTAGTGTTCCGGCGAGTGGGATGCTCGCGACGCCAACATGGCCGACTACCGCTTCCTTGTCCAGCGGCTGTCCGGCTACTTCGCCGGCTGCGAATTCCTCCATGTCCCGCGCAGAACGAAGCCGCCGACGCACTAGCCAAGATCAGCTCATCCCGACAGGCCATCTCGCCCAGCGTCTCCCTCGAGCACCTGCACAAGCCGTCCGTCAAGCAGTGTCTGGACTCTGAGTCCATCTTCGTCCCCGACGACTCGGCCGCACCTCAACCCGGCCCGGGGACTGCTGAACCCAGCCCGAGGACTGCTGAACCCGGCCCAGGGGCTGCCGCGACCAATCCGGCTGATGTCGACTCCAACCCAGCCCCGGGGGCTGCCGAGTCCGGCCCGGGGGCTGCCCCACCCAACCCGGCTGCCGTCATCCCCAACCGAGGGGCCGCCGCCCCGGAACCCGCTCTCGTGGCCCGTCTTCGTTGTAGTGACGGCTCCGTCGTGTGCCCTGCCCATCTTGGAGTTCCTGGAGAACGAGGTTCTTCTCATGGACAAGACCGAGGTCCGACAGATCCAGCACCGAGCGTTCGCCTACAACATCATCTACAACGAGCTCGTCAAGCGCAGCACAACGGGCGTCTTCCAGCGCTGCGTTGAGCAAGATAAGGGGATAGAGATCCTCCTCGACATACATCAGGGCGAGTGCGGGCACCACGCCGCCTCAAGGTCACTGGTGGACAAGGCTTTCCATTGTTTCTACTGGCCCACGACCCTCCAAGACGCAGAGTCACTTGTCCTCAAATGTGAGGGATGCCAGCGCTTCAACAAGCGCAGCCACTAGCCGGCTTCAGCCCTGCGAACCATACCGATCACCTGGCCCTTCGTGGTCTGGGGGCTTGATATGGTGGGACCTTTCAAGACCGCTCGAGGCCGCATGACGCACTTGCTGGTGGCGCTGGACAAGTTCACCAAATGGATCGAAGCGCGACCAATCAAGAAGTTGGACGGCCCAACAGCCATCCAGTTCATCAAGGATATAGCGGTACGCTACGACGTCCTGAACAACATCATCACGGACAACGGCACCAACTTCGCCAAGGGCGCACTCGCGCAGTATTGCTCCGTCTCTGGCATCCGCCTCGACTTGGCCTCCATGGCACATCCGCAGTCCAACAGCCAGGTCGAGCGGGCCAACGGCCTCATTCTATCAGGCATCAAGCCAAGACTCGTAGAGCCGCTCGTCCGTTCACCCGGCAGCTGGCTCGACGAGTTGCCGGCCGTCCTCTGGAGACCCCACACAATGCCAAAACGGTCGACCAGGTTTACCCCGTTCTTCCTCGTCCATGGAGCCAAAGTCGTCATCCCGACCGACGTCGAGTTTGACTCACCGCGAGTCGTGATGTACACCGAAGCCGAAGCCAAGGAACCCGCGAAGACGACGTCAACATACTTGAAGAAGCATGCCTCTTGGCGCTCAGCCACTCAGCCATCTATCAGCAAGGCGTGAGGCACTACCACAGCAAGAAAATCAAGACCCTCGCGTTCCGCCAGGCAGACCTCGTTCTTCGACTCGTCTAGCAGCAAGCCGGCCAGCACAAGTTGTCTTCCCCATGGGAAGGCCCCTTCATCGTCAGCAAAGCCTTGTGCGACCGCAACACGTACTACCTCATCGACACCCGCAAGTCCAACAAGCGCAAGAGAGACACCGCCGGCGAAGAGACAACTCGGGCGTGGAATGCAGAGCTCCTCGGCCCATTTTACAGTTAGCTGTGTGCACGTATGTATCACTACCTTTTGTAACTGCATGAAAACTATGGGGGTCCCCGAACGACGCTCGGGGGCTGCCCTTTCCGACCAAATTATTGTGCCTCACGCACTTGTGCATTTTCCTTAAAAAACAACCACCGGGTTGACTCGCTCAAACCCGGGGGCTCGAGGGCTGGTCGGCTTGGCCATCACCCGCCACCTACCTTAGCAAATCATGGCGTGTTCAGGTCGCCGCAGCCCTCCACTTCGTCCTACGCCACAGAACTGGTTTCGGCTGTTGGCCAGAAAGAAACATGGGCCAAAGTGCCAGCGCGGTATGAATTCTAAGTCAGGTTCGCCGGGTTGGCCAACCCGGCCCCACCACCTTAACTTTGCCGCATGACCGGCTGCTCGCCAACCGGCTACGTTAGATTGCCGCCAGCCGGCCAAGTGGGTGTTTCGCTCGCGCTCAACGTTTGAAAAGCCTAAGTATTGCACACCTATTTTCAAGGGCCGAACCCCTTGTCACGGACCGGAGCCCGACCGTTCGACTCGCAGGGGGGGGGGGGGAGCCCGAGAAAGGAAGCAAGCAAGAAAACGACTCAACAAACAGAAGCAAAGGTGCAAACACTCACGAAATATTTACATCGCAATTCAAACAGGCCCAAGGCCAGAGTTCATTACATTACACCCGAAACCCCCTAGTGGGTGAGTGGACCTGCTACCTAACAGAAATTTTTGAAAAGATAAAAACAGTCCGACTTCGGCCTCAGGCATCTCCAGCGCCGGGTCGCGCAGCTGCCGGCTCTCCCTCGGTGGCCTCCAGGTTCGCTGAGGCGCCGGTATCTTCCACCTCGATGTTGTCGTCCCCATAGATGTCCATCTCCTTAGAGCTGCCCTCTGGGTCATTCAGAAGCAAGCTGGAGTCATCAGCAGGAACGACTCCGCCGTCATCTGTTCGCTCCGGCTGGAACTCGTCATGGATGGCAAATCCGGCGATGTAGCTGGCCCGGGCGGGCGATACGCCCGGCCTCCGCCTACAGTTGGAGCTCTGCGCCGGCTCACTGGCCCATCAGCCGATCCAGCGCCAGATCCGAATGCCAAGACATCACGAACCGGAGCGCCATCTCAGCACCGGCCCGAGCAACGGAAACCCGTCATGCATGAAGCCGCTCCGGCCCCACCTCCAGCCATCGCGCCAGCCGTGAGAAGCTGTTCGGTGCAACGGTGCCAGGCCAGAGGGCAGCCATCATCCCTGCGCTGGCCTGGGATAGCCGTGCCATCTGCTCGCCCAAGACGTGCATGCGAGCTTCGGCGGCGGCCATGATCCCCGGGAAAGTCCAGGCGACCTGCGGGTCAGTCCCGGAGCCCACGACCCCCTACGGATCCCGCTGGAAGCGTACATCCTCCTCCGCCAACCGATGCGTCTCCGAGAAGTGCTCTGTCAAAAGAAGAGCAAGACAAATCAGCAACAAAAAAGAGAAAGTCAGCTTCTCCACCCGGCAGAATTCAAAGAAGCACTTACTGGCGAAGGTCTCGTCCAGGTGCTGCGCTTCAAGCAACGTACCGTGCCGCTCCTGGTGATGGCACGGTCACGCTCCTAAAGCGCCTTCTCCAGATCAGCGACCTTGGCAAGGGTCGCCTTCAGCTCGTCATCCTTGGCTGTGGCCGCCTTCTCATACTCCTTACGGCGGTGGAGCTCCGACTGGTGGGCATCCCCCAGCTGGGTCCCCAGCTCCTTCAGATGCTCCACCTCCGCCTCGAGCCGACCCTTGTCGTCGGCCAGCTTATCGCATTGCTGGCCGGTTTCGACAAGGGCCCGCTGGGACTCCGCCGCCTTGGCTGCCTCCGTCTTAAGGCGGTCCACCTCGGCCTCCAGTCGGCTCTTGTCACCAGCCAACCGCTCCTGCAGCTGGATGGCTTCAACAAGCACCCGCTGGGCCCCCTTTGCCTCCGCCTTCAGCCTCGCCGCCTCGGCCTGGAGCCAGCCGATGTCAGCAATGACCCGGTCGTACTAAAAGCCGGCTTGGAACAGCCGGGTTCACCAAGACTGCACCTCAGCTGCGCGAGGAAGATTCAGAAATAGAAGAAGAAAATACTACTTTAAGATTCGATCGAACTACTACGTAGTTGGCCTGAATCTCGGGGGCTACACCTAGTGGGTGCGCTAACGCACCCCACTAGAGAGCAGCAAGAAGAAAAATCAAAGCGCAGAGGAAACAAACTCACCGTCATGGCGCATTCCAGCTCCCGCGCTTGCTCCATCTCGGCCTAGGCGAAGGCCTGGACCCTCTCCGTGCAACCACGGAGGCCCTGGCCCATGTCGGCCATCACCGCCTCCTTCTGGGTCAGGGGCCCGAAGAAGACCTCGCTAGGGCCAGCCCGAGCCAGCTACGACCCAGCGGCCCGACAGCTCCCCGGCCTAAAGATCAGGGCGTACTCGCCGCTGACCGCCTCCCCCGCGGCCGGCGCCCCCTCCGGCACGACGGCTAGAGTCGCCTGCGGTGCCGCCTGCTGCGGCGCCCCACCGGCCGGCGCCTAAGGCGCCTCCTTTGGTGCCACTCGCGCGGCCTCCTCCAAGACGGTGTCATCGCCGCCTCGCTCGGCCTCCACCCGCTCGACCGCGTCGTCCCATGGCGGGGTGTCATTCCCGATCTCCATGACCTCCCGGTCGAGGTCCACCACCTCCGCGCGACTATCCTCGCCGTGCTCCCCCTCCGACGGTGGCATGAAGGCCGCCGACGGCGGCTCCATGCCGGCCGACATCTCGGGCCACGCCAGCTTGCGCCCACGTCGCGGTGGTGCTGGGCCAAGCCCGCGCCGAGTCCACCTCTAGCTCCGCCATGGCCCGGTTCCGGTCCCGCCAGGCCAGGCCCTCGATGTCGGCTAGGTCTAGGCCGAGGTCCGGATCGGCCTCCCCCCCCGCTCGATGACGCTGAATCGGGTCTTCCGGAACACAACGCCACTGAATGACGAGGCCTCCGCCACCGCCCGCGCCAGCGACATCGGCGATCTGAAGTGCAGCAAAGTGAGAAGCAAGAACCAAGGGAAGCCGCTCGGCAGCTCGACAAAATTCAGCAGAAGAAACTCACCCAGGTATCACCGGAGCCGGTGGCCTTTCTGGCGCCACCTGCGGACCGTACCGCCTTTTCTTAGCGGGCGACTTCACCCCGCCCGCCGGATCGGCCGCGCACTTCGCGGTCGGACTCCGGGGTGCCACGTACCCCTTCCCATGCGGCCGGCTGGCCGCCGCCGCCCCGAGAGAGGACCCGGCCACACCCACACCGCCTCCTCCCCTCGCGGCCACTGCATCGACAGTCTTCATCAACACACCCGCCGACAGCCGGCACCTCAACAATCCAAATAGGGAATACATACCCGCATGGCGCCTTGCGCCGGTGTCAGCGTCGTCCGCCTCCGGCCCCTCGGGCCGCGTCGCCGCCTCCTCCGAGCCGGCCCGTGCCACCTGCATCAGCGCCCGGTCATATGGATGCAGGATGACATTTAGTAGCGCCTTCCTCGTCGCATCGGGACGAATAAGAAAATGAGAAGCAGCAAAAAAGGGAGACCAAGGACTCACCAGCGGAGCCGGGCATGCCTTGCTGTATGGAGTCTTCCTGAACTCCGAGTCCTCCGTCAGCCCGGCCTTAGAGATGTTATTGACCCGACGGGTGACCTGATCGGCCCCCAGGCGCAAGTTCAACATCCTGGTGGGGTCCACCAGGCCCGACATCCGGCCAATGATGTGGGAGCGATGCTGCAGCGGTAGCACCCGGCACGCGATAAAGGCGGCGATGAGATCCGTGCCGCAGAGCCCCTCCCGCTCCTTCATCTCCACCACCCGATGGCACAGGTTGAGCACCTCCTGCGACGGGTGCTTGGAGAAGTACGTCCAGTTCCGCCTCTCCTGCGGTGGCGGGTCGACAAAGGGCGGCAGGTTGATCTGGTCCGCGCCAAGGTTGCGGACATAGAAGAAGCAGTTCTACCATTTCTTGGCAGAGTCCTCCAACGGCATCTTAGGGCAGCCCCTGCACTCCCTGTGCGTTCGCGTCGAGATGACGGTGGCCCCGCAAGAAGCCATCTCCCCGGCGGTTGGCCCATGTTGCTTCAAGAAGAAGAGGCGCACCCAGAGGTCGATCGAGGGCTCGACCCCCAGGTACCCCCCACAAAGGGTGACGAAGCCAGAGAGCTGGAGGATGGCGTTCGCGCCAAGATGATGTAGTTGGAGCCCAAAGAACTCCAGGAAAGTGCGAAAGAAATTGCTCGCGGGAAGACCGAACCCGCGCTTGAAGTGCATGAAGAAGACCATGCTCAGATCCTTCCAGCCGCGGCTCCTGCTCGCCCTCCGGCAGCCGCACGACGACGTCCGTCTCCCTCGGCAGGCGCCTGGTGTCTCGCAGATACTTAATATCCGCGGCGGTGATGGTGGAGCCCATCCACGAGCCCGACGGCAGCACCATAAGCGGTTCACGGGAGAACGGAGAAAGTGAGAAAATATTGACGGAGAAGTTCTGCCTAAAGAGCGGCATAGCGGCGCAGCACGCGGCGGTTGCAAGAGTAGAGGAAGAAGGAGATGGGGGAGTGCGAGCGAGAGTAGTCTCCGCAGCCTCCCTCCCCCCAATTTATAAGCCACGCCTCAAAGTGGGGAAGTGGGATCGTTTGCACACGGCCCTCCCACTTCCTCGCAATAAGTGCGCACGTACCGCACGCCATAACTGCATTGAGAATACCAACTGACTTGCAGACGCCGCAATAGATCTGCGCGTGGGATGAGGGCGTACATTGGTGGGCCCCAGCTCGTCGCCTCGTCCTAGCGCGCGCGTGGCCTGTCAGGCCCCTTCGGCTCCCAAGCGCCACGTGGCGCCCGCACGAAGCCCAAAAGATTGCTTCAAGATTCGACGGACTCCTCGGTTCCCGCCCGTGTCGGGATTGAAAGTGCAACTAATCCTTGGGTGGTTTTGGTAATTCTTAACAACATATAGCTCATTGAACTAATGCTCTTTCAAGATGATCATTTCAGAAAGTTCAATGATTGGCATGGCATGGACTAGAGATGTGGACCCCTCAAAATGCTAAGGACACATATTGGCAACAAACTCAAGACTCTACATTTTCATTTTAGTGATCCAAGATCACATTGAGTCCATAGTAAAGCCAATACTATTAGAAGGGGATGAGGTGTTGCTTAATGGCTTGCTTGCTCAAAATGCTTAGTGATATGCTCCAAAACCCTCAACTACTATCTCATTTCCACATATGTCCTAAACCTAAAAGTCATACTCGGCCCCACCGATTTGATATATCCGGCGCCACCGAATTCATTTGACATAGCCACTGCCACAAACCCTAATCACTTCGGTTTCACCGATAGGGATCTCGGTCTTACCGAGATGGGATTGCAAACTCTTGTTTCCCTTCGTAACGTTTCGGTCTCACCGAAATGAGCGATCGGTCCCACCGAGTTTGCAATGCAAACGCCCTGTTTCCTTTTCGTAACGTTTCGGTCCCATCGAAATGTGCGAATCGGTCCCATCGAGTTTGCCTGACCAACCCCCTGTGTGCCTATTACTGAAATCGGTCCCATCGAGTTCATGTGATCGGTCTCACCGAGATTAAGTTACGCCCTAACCCTAGCGCATCGGTCCCACTGAGTTGATCATATCGGTCCCACCGAAAAGCATAACGTTCATATTTTGACCTGAATCGGTTTGACCGAGTTTCACCATTCGGTCTCACCGAGTTTGGGAATCTGTGTGTAACAGTTAGATTTTGTGTGGAGGCTATATATACCCCTCCACCCATTCTTCATTCGCGGAGAGAGCCATTAGAACGTGCCTACACTTCCACCATTCATTTTCTGAGAGAGAACCACCTACTCATGTGTTGAGACCAAGACATTCCATTCCAACCACAAGAATCTTGATCTCTAGCCTTCCCCAAGTTGCTTTCCACTCAAATCATCTTTCCACCATAGCCAAATCTGTGAGAGAGAGTTGAGTGTTGGGAAGACTATCATTTGAAGCACAAGAGCAAGGAGTTCATCATCAACACACCATCTATTACCTTTTGGAGAGTGGTGTCTCCTAGATTGCTTAGGTGTCACTTGGGAGCCTCCATCAAGATTGTGGAGTTGAACCAAGGAGTTTGTAAGGGCAACGAGATCGCCTACTTCATGAAGATCTAACCAAGTGAGGCAAGTCCTTCGTGGGCAAGGTCCATGGTGGGATAGACAAGGTTGCTTCTTCGTGGACCCTTCGTGGGTGGATCCCTCCATGGACTCGCGCAGCTGTTACCCTTCGTGGGTTAAAGTCTCCGTCAACGTGGATGTACGATAGCAACACCTATCAGAACCACACCAAAAATCTCCATGTCAACATTGCGTTTTCTCCCTTCAAACTCCTCCCCATTTCCTTCATATGCAATGATTTACATTCTGCTGCTATACTCTTAGAATTACATGTGTAGGTTGATTGCATGACTAGTGCTAAGTTGCTAAAATCTGCCAAGAATTAAAATTGGGAAAAGGTTAGGTTTTTATTTGGTCAAGTAGTCTAATCACACTGCCCCTCTAGACATACTTTCGATCCTACAAGTGGTATCAGAGCTTTGGTCACCATTTGCCTCAATTTCCATAGCTTTGATGATCATAGCCTTGGTTTCACAACCTAGGAGAGTATGGCATCTAGCGAGGGAAATTACCACCATAGAGGTCCTTACTTTGATGGTACTAATTTTGCTAGTTGGAAACATAAGATGAAATGCATATTCTTGGACATAACCCCGCCGTTTGGGCTATTGTGTGTATTGGTTTGCAAGGTGAATTCTTTGATGAGAGAGAACCGAATCGTGAAGTTACCATGGAAGAATTGAAGTTGTTGCAATACAATACTCAAGCTTGCGATATCCTCTTCAACGGACTGTGCCCCGAAGAATTCAACAAAATCAGCCGTCTTGAGAATGCAAAGGAAATTTGGGATACTTTGATTGATATGCACGAAGGTACTAACTCCGTCAAGGAATCCAAGTTAGATGTGCTTCAAAGTCAACTTGACAAGTTCAAAATGAAGGATGGTGAAGGTGTCACTGAAATGTACTCTAGGTTGCTCACATCACAAATGAGATTGTTGGCTTAGGAAGTGAAGAGATGACCGACAAATTCATCATCAAGAAGATCCTAAGAGCCTTGGATGGAAAATATGATACCATGTGCACTTTGATCCAAATGATGCCAAACTACAAAGATCTCAAGCCAACCGACATCATTGGAAGAATTGTTGCTCATGAGATGTCACTCAATTATAAAGAAGAGCTTTACAAGAAGTCTAGTGGTGCTTACAAAGCCTCATGTGATGCTCCTACATCATCAAGTGAGAAACAAGCCTTCAATGAAGAATTGAGCTTAATGGTGAAGAACTTCAACAAATTCTACAAGAGTAGAAGCAGGGAAAGAAGTTCGAAGTCAAGGTCCTACAATGACAAAAGATCTTCTAGTCGTGAGCGAAATTGCTACAATTGTGGAAGACCCGGACACTTCTCCAATGAGTGTACAGCTCCATACAAAAGAAGAGAAGACTCACCTAAAAGGAGAAGCAAAAGGGAAGAATCACCTCCAAGCACTACAAAAAAAATACAATTCCGTGATGATATGTGTTTGTCACAGTAGGTCACGTTTTCTGTCATGCATGTACATCGATGACGATTTTATGACAGAATCAAGATAGTCATACCTGTGCTGTCGTAGAAGTGTTCCATGACATTACCAAAATTATCATCACGGAAGTGGCCACTTCCATGACGATAATTCCCGTGTCATAGAAGTGCTTTCGTCAAGGGTGACCGACACGTGGCATCCACCCTAATGGAACGCCGTTAAGCTATCGGGTCCGATTTTGGATCCGATAACCCGTTGACAGCCCCGACCAATGGGGATTTTCCACATGTAAAATCATCATTGGCTGGAGTAAACACGTGTCATCTCACCGTTGGTCAGATGTCATCCACTCATTGGACCATAGACGCCTATGATACGTCGACACGTGGCACGGCCCAACAGAGGCCCATTCCTGTGAAAAGGATGGCCCGTTTTACTTGGTCAAAAGGTGGCGGGCCGACCCACGGAAAGCCTGTTAATGGCCTGTTCGCATATAGCCCATTTACAGCCCGCAAACACAGGGCCCGTTACGGGCTATCCGAATTAGGCCCAGTAGCGTCATCTGGGCCGTCTAATATGATTCCAGCCTGTTTTAACTTCCAGCCCATGTATGGCCCATGACGTCTTTCGGCCCATATGAGGCCCTTTGTAACTCTTGGCCCATTAATGGCCCGTGCTGAAACTGGCCTTTAATTAACAATGTATCACTTTATACCCATTAACGGCCCATTATTCCATTGGGCCATTTCCAGCCCATGTTATCTTCCGGCCTTCTAAGGGCCCATTTATTCTTGGGCTCATTTCCAACATTCGGTTACTTACGGCCCATTACTGTCATTTTCTGCTCGTGGGCCAAATTCAGCCCGTTGTTATAGTCGGCCCATTAATACATTGGGCCGTTTTCATAGCATCATCAAATACGGCCTATTAACGATGACCCATTATGGTCGGCCCATGAACGGACGATTCCAACTCTAGCCCGTTTACGACCATAATGCGGTCTTTTATTGACCCATGTTTGGCCGATCGATCGTCCGAACCATATAAGGCCTGTTGGGGATATAACTATTAGGTATGACCCGCCAGGAGGGGCCGGGTTATACCCACAAGCATTCTTGAAGCCCAAAGCTCAAGGTTGAAGACGTCGGCTTAGTAAGGGCCCAAGGCCCAGAGGCGACTTAAGGCCCATAGTGATAAACTGCCGTATAAGTGTGACTGGTATTGTAAGACAAGAAAGATTAAGAGACCGAGCCGGATATTGATTATAAGCCATCTGGGACTCTATAGAGCCGCCGGGCGTCGACCTCTATATATAAAGGGACGACCCGGTGGCGGTTTAGGACAAGTAACAACAACTCGAGACTCAGGCAAAGCATATTTGCTCCCTGGCCATCAAAACCCCAGTAATTCCATCACAACTAGACGTAGGCTTTTACCTTCATCGTAAGGGGCCGAACTAGTATAAAACTCCTGTGTCTCTTGTCTCGATTAACCCCTCCAAGCTTCCTGGCTACGATGGCTCCACGACGAAGTCCGTACCTTAGGACATCTGATGTGACAATTCCATGACAATTGGCGCCCACCATGGGGCGCGCGCATGGTGGATTTGAGTTCTTGAATGGCAGCTTCGAAGGGCTCAAGGGATACACTGTGGGCTGGATGGCCAAGAGTCGTCGCGGCAAGCTCTACATCGACGATGCAGGCTGGGGTCCCGACGCCGGCTCAATTGAGTACGGGTACCGGGTCCCCTTCGGCGGAATCCACGTCTTCATCGGCAAGGTCGGCGAGCCGGGCCCTGAGCCGGACATTTGCACCGAGCTCGTCGAGATGGCTCAGCGTGCGAGACCCCCCCGGGCTCCGCCGGCTGTGAATCGTGCCTTCGTGGGATGCGTCCACGGAGGACCCTCTAAAGGATCTGCCTCTGGTGGTGAGACGGCCATCTACTCCGATGGTGAATCGTCCATAGGTGAGACGGATTCGTTGTATCAACTACAGGATGGCGGGCTTGGGGGTTGTTCCGATGGCAGCAGTATTCCGGACTGTCTTGAGCCGCCGAGCAGGGTCGGGATCTTCATGGCCGGCACACGACCTGTCCAAGACTCGACAGCTGCAGCAGCCATAACCTCCGGGTCAGCAGCAGCCGAGGCAGGAGGCCATGTGCGCTCGCCGGCTTAGGTGTTGATGGATCTCACAGACAAGCTGACCACCTTGTTAACCGCCATCGTTAACCCGGCAGATCAGGCTCGTCATGATGCAGAGGTGGCGTAGTTAAAATTGGATATGGTGCAGGCTAAAGAAGACCTAGCAGCGGAAGATGTGAGGATCACCGCAGAGACGGCGGATCTAGATCTCCAGGCTCAGCAGATCCATGCACATACCTTCCGCCTCATGCAGGATCAGAACGCGGCTAATGAGGTCACGAGGAGGAGGCATCAGAAGGCTCAGTCTAGACTTCCCCCGGTTTATGATCCTCGGAATATTTTTCACACGCCAGGGGCAGGGCCCAGTAACCCGCCGTGGCTTTCTCCGCGTACAGACAACCCACCGTGGCTCTCTCCACACGCAGGAGCGGATCATGTTGCAACACCCAGAGACGGCGCCGGTTCAACTGCAGGTGATGGGACCCCCTCGTGTAAACATGGCACCGCCTCTGTATGTACCCACACCCCCGGGTCACTATTCTAACCCATTGGAAAACATGATAGCGGTAGCTGTACGATTGGCGGCTCTCCCAATTGATGGTGACTCTTCGGCGGTGGTTGAAACCCTCCGGGTCAGAGAACTTCTTCAGACAGCTTTGGCACAGCAGGAAGCATACTCATACAGTCGGGACATGATCCACTCGACCCCTCATCCAAGCCGGAGCCCGAGTTATAGCAGGCACATGGATTCGGTGGCCGTTTCAAGCAATGTCAGACGCCGTGACCAGCCAGGTGGGCTTAACCCGGCGCGCAATGAGGCTGTTAACTTGGTAGATCAAGACATGATACGTCAAGAGGCCGAGCGGGCGGTTCAACAGGCAGCTGAGCAGGCGGCTCAGCTGACGGCTTACCAGCCATATCCGGTTTATCCGATGGCTTGTCTCGAGGCAGGCGTGGCCACCAGAACCGGGGGAGTCCCCTGTCTAGTGTCGGCTCTGCATAATGAGCGTTTGCCCAAGGATTTTAAGGGGCCTAGGAAGGTGCCGAATTACACAGCCGATTTATAGCCTGGGGCATGGTTTGAGAGTTATGAGATGGCCATGGAGCTATTGGAGGTCAGTGATGCTGCAATGGCTGAATACTTCACCATGATGTTGGATGGAACTGCCCGCACCTGGTTGAAAAGCCTGCCTCCTAATTCAAGCAGCTCTTGGGCAGAGTTAAAGGCCCGGTTCATCCAGAACTTCAAAGACACGTGCAAGCAGCCCATGTCAATCGTGGATCTGACAAATTGCAAGCAAGAAGAGGGCGAGTCTACAACCCATTGGGTGCGCCGAGTTAAATCCATAATACATTCATTTGATAAGATGGATGCTGGCTCTGTAGTCTTAATGTTGGAGAAAAATTACCATTTCAAGCCTCTGAAACAAAAGCTGGGCCGGCTCAAACGCGAGTGTAATGATATGGGCACGCTGATGGCGGCTCTAGTTAAGTACGCTGATTCTGATAGTACCAAGGATCCCGAGTCTGGTGATGACAAGGCAGGGAAGGGAAAGAAGAACGACAACGGCAAGGGCCCTCAGCACAACCCGACAAATCAAGGAGGTAATAAACGTAAGGCTGATGGCAGTTCAGATTTCGTGGCTAACACCAACGCGCAGGGTAATAACCAGCGACACAAAGGGAGGCCACCTCCCCGATCTGGCGGGTCAGACCCAACACTTGAGCAATTGTTGAATGAGCCTTGTCCGAGACACGACACTCAGCAGAAGCCGGCTACCCATTTGTGGAAGGACTGTACGATCATGAAGGCCTTTAAAAATTCCAATATGTTTGATGGTAACAATGGGCAGGGCGGCGGCTCAGGTAGCGGCGGGTTTCACGGCCCGGGCGGCGGGTCAAACCCCAATTTCCAAAGTTCCTAAGGCAATCAAGGTGGATATAAGCAGCAGTCTAGCCAGGGCAGTCAGCAACAGCAGCAAGGTGGATACCAGAGCCATCCAAAGCAGTTGAACGGTGGGCAATATCATGTGTTTACCACCAATTTATGTAAACGAGACTAGAAGCTTCATAAGAGGGTTGTGAATACGATTGAGCCGGTAGTTCCTCGGTATTTGAGGTGATCTGAGCGGCCTATTGTATGGAGCAGAGAGGATCACCCTCCCCGGGTTGACAATTCGGGTAACTTAGCCCTAGTGGTAGCCCCTCAAGTAGGTGGATACAAATTCACCAAAGTACTCATGGACGGAGGCAACAACATCAATATCCTCTATTATGAGACCTTCCGTCGCATGCGGCTAACTGATAAGGACCTTAAGCACTCCAACACTGTTTTCCATGGAGTTGTGCCCGGTAAGTCAGCATATCCAGTCACAAGATCGAATTGGAGGTAGCCTTCGGGGATGAATATGACTCCAGAGCTGAGAAATTGACGTTTGAAGTAGTCAAGATCAAGAGCCATGCCCTGTTCGGGCGGCCGGCTTACGCCAAATTCATGGCACGGCCATGTTATGTGTACTTGCAGCTCAAGATGCCCGGTCATAAGGGAACCATTATGGTTCACGGGAGCCGGAAGGTGGCCTTGGAGTGTGAAGAAGGTGACGCGGCTTATGCCGAGTCGGTTTGTGCAGCAGAAGAGTTAAAATACTACAAGGACAATGTCGACCCGGCAGACATGACATCTTTAAAGAAGCCAACCATAGAGCATGAGTCGGTCATGAAGTTTAAGTCGGCAGATGATACTAAGCTCGTTGATTTTGTGCCTGGCGACTCTTCTAAGCAGTTCAGTATCAGTGCTAATTTGGATCCCAAATAGGAAAGCGCGCTCATCGAGTTCATCCATGAGAACCGGGACATCTTTGTATGGAAACCTTCTGACATGCCGGGTGTACCGAGAGAACTCACTGAGCACACTCTTAACATTGATCCTAAGTTTAAGCCAGTCAAGCAGTTTCTTTGGCGGTTTAATGAAGAGAGGCGGAAAGCCATTGGTGAAGAAGTAGCCCGGCTCTTGGCAGCAGGGTTTATCATCGAAGTGTTTCATCCGGAGTGGTTGTCTAACCCAGTGCTTGTGCTTAAGAAAAATGGCACTTGGCGTATGTGTGTGGATTACACGGACCTAAACAAGGCTTGTCCAGCTGATCCTTTTGCTCTCCCTCATATTGATCAAATCATTGATGCTACGGCGGGTTGTGAGCATTTGAGTTTTTTGGATGCTTACTCTGGTTATCATCAGATCAAGATGGCGGTTAAGGACCAGGAGAAGACGGCATTCATTACTCCATTTGGAGCTTTCTGCTATGTTTCAATGCCTTTCAGGCTTAAGAGTGCCCAGGCGACTTACCAGCGATGTGTGCAGAATTGTCTTCATAATCAAATTGGGCGCAATGTTCATGCTTATGTGGATGACATAGTGGTTAAATCCAGAGAGAAGGAGACCTTGATTGACGATCTCAAGGAAACCTTTGACAACCTTCGGGTTTACAAGATGATGCTTAACCCAGCCAAATGTGTTTTTGGTGTGCCTACAGGCAAGCTTTTGAGTTTTCTGGTTTCTAACAGGGGCATCGAGGCTAACCCGGAGAAGATTAAAGACATCACTTCTCTGGCCAAACCAGCATGTATCAATGACGTTCAACGTTTGGCGGGTCATATCGCTACCCTAAGCCGGTTCGTAAGCCGGTTAGGAGAGAAGGCCCTGCCGCTTTATCAAATGATGAAGAAGACAGATAGCTTTATCTGGAGCGACGCTGCGAATGCTGCTTTTGAAGATCTGAAGAGGCAGTTAGCTGAGCTACCGGTTCTTGCTGCTCCCATTGACAAGGAGCCCTTATTATTATACGTAGCTGCTAACGCGCGTGCGGTCAGTGTGGCCATTGTGGTGGAGCGCAAGGATGCTAGCAAGGAACATCCGGTTCAACGACCGGTTTACTATATCAGCGAGGTTCCGATTGAGTCTAAACAGCGTTATCAGCATTGGCAAAAGCTCGTCTATGGGGTGTTCATGGCAAGCCGGAAGCTTAAGCAATACTTCCTGGGCCACCCCATCACTGTGGTTAGTTCTGCCCCTTTAGGGGATATCATTCAAAACAGAGAAGCCACAGGGCGAATCGCCAAATGGGCCATTGAGCTTGCGCCTCATGGCTTAAAATATGTGCCACACACAGCTATCAAGTCCCAAGCGCTGGTTGATTTCATCAATGATTGGACAGAGCTGCAGATGCCTGAAGACAAGCCGGACAACACGTATTTTACAATTCATTTTAACGGGTCTAGGCAATTGGAAGGCTTGGGAGCTGGAGTTGTTTTAACTTCCCCTCGAGGTGATAAATTTCGCTATGTGCTCCGGTTGATGTTTCCCTGTACTAACAACACAACCAAGTATGAAGCCTTATCCATGGTCTACAGATGGCTAAGGAGATGAACCTAAGCTAGGTACAGTGCTTCGGCGACTCAGATCTAGTGGCTCAACAGGTATCAGGCAAGTGGGATTCTAAGGATCCTCTCATGGCGGCTTATCGCCAGGAAGTCGATGCAATTGCGGGACACTTCAAGGGTTATCAGGTGGAACACATTGACCGAAGAAAGAATGAGGTGGCTGATGCCTTAAGCCGGCTGGGTTCTCAGCATAAACCGGTGCCACCTAACACCTTTTTGGATGTCCTGCATAACCCTTCTGTTAAGTTACCTACAGAGGAGGACTTGGCGATTCCTGACCCGGAAGCACAGTTGGTGGCGGCTCTTCATGTCATTCCAGATTGGACGGTGCCATACCTGGCTTATATGACCCGAGGCGAGTTGCCTGAGGATGAAAGATTGGCCAGGGAGATAACCCGGCGGTCTAAATCCATGACAATTGTCAATGGCGAGTTGCATCATTGCAGTGTTACAGGGGCGTTTTAGTGTTGCGTCTCCCCTGAGGAAGGTCAAGAAATTCTATGTGAGATCCATGAAGGGGATTGTGGTCATCACGCCGGGTCAAAATCCCTCGTGGCCAAGGCCTTTCGTCATGGGTTTTATTGGCTTACGGCTCATGCTGATGCAGAGGATCTGGTCAGTAATTGTGACGGTTGTCAGAAGTTCTCAAGACGGGCTCATGAGCCGGCTCAAGGATTGAGGATGATTCCAATTACTTGGCCGTTCGCAATCTGGGGGCTTGATATGGTTGGGCCTTTCAAAAGGTCCAAAGATAAAAATACCCACCTCTTGGTGGCGGTTGATAAGTTCACAAAATGGGTTGAGGCAGAGCCTGCCAGTAACTGTGATGCAGCCAGGGCGGTTCAATTTATGAAGAAGGTGATATTTCGCTTTGGTTTTCCACACAGCATCATAACAGACAATGGCACTAATCTGTCTAAAGGCGCCATGGAGGAATTCTGTCAACGTGAGCATATCTGGCTTGATGTCTCATCAGTGGCTCACCCTCAGTCCAACGGTCAAGCTGAGAGAGCCAATCAGGAGATCTTGAAAAGCATCAAGCCCCGGCTTTTGGTCCCACTGCAGCGGACGCCGGGGTGTTGGGTTGAGGAAGTACCCTCCGTGTTATGGAGCATCAACACTACTCCTAATAGAACTATGGGTTATACACCTTTCTTCATGGTCTATGGAGCCGAGGCGGTTCTCCCTTCTGATATACATCATGACTCGCCTCGTGTGGAGGCTTATGTTGAAGCAAACAATGAACATGCGCGTCAGAATGATCTCGACCTGTTAGATGAGCACAGAGACTTGGCAGCAGCTCGCTCGGTGATTTACCAGCAAGAGTTGCGCCGATAACACAGCCGCCGTGTTAAGTCCAGAACCTTTCAGGAAGGTGATTTGGTGCTCCGGCTCATCCAGGATCAAACTGATGCACACAAGTTATCACCACCTTGGTAAGGACCCTTTGTGGTTAGTAAGAACTTGAATAACGGGTCATATTACCTTATCGATGTTCGAGAGCACAAAGACTCACATAAGTCGGAGGAGGAGACGCGGAGGCCGTGGAATATCGCTCATCTTTGACCCTACTACACTTGAGCAATAGGCTCCCCTGATGTACATATTTTTGCTAATGTATATATTATGATAAATAATAAAGCGTGACCTCTGTCCTTATTTCCCTCACACTAAGGTAAATTTGTCATTGTCATTGTCATTTTTTTTCATATGATTACTTGGGGGCTGATCACGTTTGATCCGGCTTAACCCGTTTGATCCGGCTTATGATCGTATTCGAATCTAGCCGTTAAAAAATATAATCACTAGGGGGCTTCCTGTTCAAACATAGGTCGTATTCGAACCAAAGAGAACATAGCTGTCGGTACCCTTTTGATTGGCACACTG
The DNA here is from genome assembly GCF_018294505.1 of Triticum aestivum. NCBI lineage: Eukaryota > Viridiplantae > Streptophyta > Magnoliopsida > Poales > Poaceae > Triticum > Triticum aestivum. The sequence continues at coordinate 417,722,357 of NC_057795.1, read as the reverse complement.
CCGAGCTCACTTGGGGGCTTCTTGATCGTATTTGAATCATAGCTTAACCCCTTTGGGAACCGACTTTGATCGTATTTGAATCAAAGTCGTTAAAAACTCTCAAGGTCATTAGGGGGCTTCCTGTTCAAACATAGGTCGTATTCGAACCAAAGAGAACACAACTGTCGGTACCCTATTAACCGGCGCAATGCCAAAGCATTGGGGGCTACATGATCGTATTCGAATGCTAGCTTAAACCCCTCTGGAACGGTTCACTGATCGTATTCGAATGAGTAGCCTTGACATTTTTTACTTCTCTCTTGATTTAAGTTGTCTTTGAAAACCCCCTTGTTTGACTTGAGATTTTTTCTGAGGTTTACAACTTTGAAGTATGATGGCTATAGCCCAGCTCAACATTGATTGATGAGTCGCTGATCCATAAGCATCATTGTGCCTTTGAAATTATCGGGTATCCAAACATTGGGTTATCACCCTTACTGACCGGGTCATATAAACCGGTGGTGTGAATTCGAGAAGTATTAAGCATAGGTCTGTTAAAAGACAACTTTTGAAACCTGATCAAACATATGGTCAGCAGATGATAAGTAACACTGATAGATATAGCACGACGGCTTACTAATGTTAAGCGTCAAAACGTGCACGATGGCACGACCATAACAAAGTTATCTCTATCCTATTACAGGACTCATCGAGTCTAAATATTTCACATTGTTTTTTCCACCCCAGGTATGAGCCGCCATGACAGGTTCAGCTTCAGGATTTCCCAGAAGCGTCCGGGTTAGCCTTCTCCGCGTCTGCGCCCTGCTCCTTTTCCTGGAAGGTTGATGATGACCAGTCAATGTTGTTCAAGGCTTCAAATTCAGCTTCATCATCAACAAGACCGGCCGGGTCAACTTCAGGAGCAAAGGCATGCTTACGAGGTGGAGGAATCAGACTGGTCACGTCGTATTGAGGCGTTGGAATTCTTCGATTTGCTTCATCATAGCCCACCTGGTACTTGGTAAGATCTACTTCACTTGCTATCAAAGTCGCCACCGGGCGTATCTCTTTGACACAGGCGAGAAAATTTGCGTCTTCAAACGGTGTGCCGTCTTCCTTCAGGCTTGGATAACCAATGGCAATGTCCGCCGGGTCTAGTTCCTATAGCCAGGCTTTAGCCCGACTTAGAGCATTTATCGCTCCGACTCTTGCTGCTGACCGTCTCAGTTCATTGATCCGTTGCGGAAGAACTGAAAGCTTCTTTAAGATGTTTGCTAGGAGGGTTGGCACTTCATTGGACAAAGCCACTGAAGCAAGGGTACGTTGAGACCCAGTGTACAATTGCTCCACCAAGGTGTATACTGCCTTCAGCTTCGTCAGCATGTTCTGGTTCAAGTTTGAACTCCTGGGGCCTGTATAAGCATAATCCGGAGAGTTAATTCCTGGTGTATGATCTATTGCACGGCTTAGATATTTACACAATGGTAAGGCGACTTACCAAAGATGGCTGAGACCATTTGAGAAATATGGCGCTTTAAACCGGATAATTCACTAGTGATGTCTTCCAGAGCCGCCTTTGCTTTCTCAGCTCGGCTTATCAGAGCGGTCTTTTCATCTGCCTAGGCTTTCCTTTCAACTTCAAATTCTTTCTTCAGTTTTTCTTGTTCAGTAACACTGAATTTGAACTTGGTGTTGGCCTTTTCAAGTTCCGACTCTTGGATATTAAGGCAGCTCTTCAGGTTAGTCACCTCGGACTCAAGTTGGCTTGTGGCGGCCTATACAAGTGCAAAGTTCAAGTCAAGCAAATTGTTTATGCAATATTACAAGTCCCAAGCATTTTGCAAGCAATAATACTTGGCACTTGGGGGCTAATGTCCCAAAGAGTTTTCTATGGCGGTTCATCAGATGGCGATTTATATGAGTAAGTCCCAAGCATTTTGCAAGCAATAATATTTGGCACTTGGGGGCTAATGTGTATTGCGCTTCACAGAACCATAAGGGTTTTTCTATATCAAAGAGCCGACTCAACCATATTGGTTAAGCCGCCCCTTGGGGACTACATGGTAAGCCGGATTTTTTTCTTTCTTTATGATGTTTTACTCGTTTCTAAGTCTACATCATAAGTATCATAAGCAGCATACTTGGGGGCTAACATACTAAAGGATAATGAACAAGAAGGACCGGGTTATACCTCAAATTTGTGATGCATCTGTTTGACCATGTCAACCTCGAGGTCCCGGCTGCTGTGCACTTGATTCATAAAGCCAGAGAAGATATCTCCAATGCTCATATGAGCATAATTAGCAACATCCATCTTGACTTGACGCTGGCCCAGAAGTTCTTCTTTGGTAGAGCATTTGGCTAGCACAGTTGGCCTCCCCGGCTCAGCATAGCCGGTTCCGGTGATCTCGACATCAACATTGGCAGGATCATCTGTTCGGATTGGGCTTGGAGGCTCGGGATTTTCTGAGTCATCAGCAGCTTGGTCAGTGGGCAAGTCAGTAGAAGGAGGTGGCACATCTTGCGCTGGTCCAGGTCGCAGCTCATGAGTGCTTGAGTCTGGCACGGTTGTCTCAAGAACCGAATCAGTTACAACCCTATCTTCAGCCAGTTTATTCTTCCCAACCCTCTTGCTGGGCTTAGCTTGACCACTGTGTTAAAGTAAAATAATTAGTACAGAAGCAAGAAGATTATGATGAGTTTAAAGGGAGTGGCTTATCATACCCTGGAGCAGTTTTAAAAGCCGGCAGATTCGACTGCAGTGACTCGCCGGAGGAAGGAGAAGTATCCTAATAATCCGAGTCAGAGGGATTGAGTGGTTGACGAAAGAGACCCGCCAAAGGATAAAACTTGTTTAAATAGAGGTAACCTCATTTAGACATTTCCTTGGAGTATTTGGTAAGCCGGAGGATAGCTCCACGTCTTTGCTGGTCCGGGTCTGCCTCCGGCTCTCATGAATTTGTTGCTTCAAAAGAAATTGCGGATCGTGATGAGCTAGAGGATGAGAAAATCTTACTTTCCGGGTCACCCTGTGGATTTTCTGGCTTGGCAAAGGCTCTGAGTCGGAGGAAAGGATAGTTACCTCGTCAGCCTTGCTCCGGCTTGTCCCAGTATCTTCCTGCTGATGATCAGTGTCAATAAGATAATTAAAAAATAAGCCAAGAGAGTCAAGGGCTACCTCCGACTCAGAAGAGTCCGATAGCCGGAGCAGTTCAGAAGTGGAGGCTTTCTTGCCCCTCTTTCTTACAGCTTCTTTCCTGGCGGCTTTCTTTCCCTTCCTTGCTCTCTTGGCAGCTTCATGATCATATTGAACTTTCCAAAATTTATCACCCGCCTGCAAGGGTCAAGCATATTTATGAGCATGAGAGAAACATTAAGAAAATAGGATAAACATTTCATATGGACGGTTTACCTTTGGAGCCGGGTTATCTTTGCAGAAACGGGCTAGACCCACTTTGCCACAATCCGCCAAACTCTCGTTGAGAAGAGATTTGGTCATGTCGTCAACAACATGAGTAGGTAAGTCGACAAGGCTATGGCGCAGGGGTCATCCTTGGCGCCGGTATATTTTCACATTAAGGCGGGGCGGCGGCTCAATGGAATAACTCGCCAGGCAAGCCATACACAAACCAGGTCAATACCAGTCAACCCGTTCCCCAGCAGAGCCTTGATCTTGGCCCTGGTGGGAGCAAGGGACTTGCGCTCTACGGCAGTAATTTTGTTAGGCAGAGGGTGATTGGTGTCAAGACGGAAGGCACGAAAGCCGGGCAGAGGGTTCTCGTCAGCCGGCGAGGTGTCCTTGCAGTAGAACCATGTCATGTTCCAGTCTTTGGGATGGCTTGGCGGGTTAGCATATGGAAAAATCACATGTCTGCGATGCTGGATTGAAACTCCACCAAAGTTCCAAGCTCTGGCCGATGGCGCATTCTGTCTGGCGGTTCAAGTAAAACAATTCTCTAAAGAGCAGTAAATTGGGCTCTTCACCAAGATAAACTTCGCTGAACACTTGGAAGTTGCAGATATTAGACACGGAATTGGGTCCAATGTCTTGTGGGTGAAGGTCAAAAAACTTCAACACATCTCTAAAGAACTTTGAACCAGGAGGAGTAAAACCCCGGTTCATATGATCTATGAAAACAATGACCTCCCCTTCTTTGGGTTGAGGAACTTCTTCGTCCGGGTTAGGAGCACGATAATGCATGACTTCTTTCTTCGGCAGATAGCCGGTTGTCACGAAGTCATTCAAGGTGCTGTCAGTGACAATGGATTTCACCCAGTTGCAAGAGGTGGCTTCTTTGGGCGCCATTCTGTTTGAAAGCCTAAGACAAAATAAAAAGGGGCTGGTTCAAATTTAAGCCGGACAGAATAACAGTCTTACCGTGAACAGCAATATGGCGACTTATGAAGGGGCCTAATGGTATAAGGATAATCAGGAACTGGTTACTTAAGCCGCCATAGGTTTTATAAGCCGTCAACTTTATTTAAACCAACAGAGGTGGTTCAGATCGTTAATTGAGCTTTATTTCCTTGAAAGCCGGCGATCAGAGTCGCCATGACTAGATAAATCTAACAGAGTATGGATTTTGCCTAAGTGTTGTACAAACAGGTTTCACAGTTTGCAGCAGTTATTTTGGATCAAATAAAGTCCAGAAAAGAAAAATATACTAGACCTAAAAAAACAGGGCGCAGAGCAGTTCATATGCTATGATGAGGTTCTCTTGCAAGGAAAGGAGATCTATTGATAATCAAAATGGATGCGGAACACTAGCCGCATCAGATCCATGGGTTTTTTTTGGATCAGGCGAAGCCATGACAAGGAAAAACACAAAAACTCCGATGAACTACGCCCGTACAGAGGAACACGACTAGCCCTAGTGCAGATCTATGGCGCGGAAAGGGGAAGCACTTACTGCGGAGGGTCTGCAGAGGAGGAGAACTGCCGTTCTCTGGTCAAGGTCAGGTTGATACAGCGGCCAAGCTCGACGAGGACGAAGGACGCAATGGCGATGGCGGCGGAGCTCCAGTGGTAGATGGGGGCGAGAGGAAGATGATGCGAACAGAGAAGAAGAGGAGACCTAGTTGGGTCTATTTATAAGGAAAAACCTGCTGAATGGGCGCGAAAAACGAGGAGGCCAAAAAAACCATAGTTATCCAGCTACAAAGGCGCCTCGGTCTTCGGATGGTCATGAAGACAGAGATCCGTTGAGATGCATTGGACAATATGCATTTATAACAGGTGACATCATGGCGGGTTACCACAGTTTCGAAGGGTGACGTCATGGCGGGTTACAGAAATTTCATAAGCAAGGAGCAGAAGCTTTTTTCTTAAGTGTCAAAGATTGACATGAACCAGTTCAAATCAATCTGGGGCCTAATGTTGGGGATATAACTATTAGGTATGACCCGCCAAGAGGGGTCGGGTTATATCCATAAGCATTCTTGAAGCCCAAAGCTCAAGGTTGAAGACGATGGCTTAGTAAGGGCCCAAGGCCCAGAGGCGACTTAAGGCCCGTAGTGATAAACCGCCATATAAGTGTGACTGGTATTGTAAGACAAGAAAGATTAAGAGACCAAGCCGGATATTGATTATAAGCCGGTCGGGACTCTGTAGAGCCGCTGGGCGTCGACCTTTGTATATAAAGGGATGACCCAGCGGCGGTTTAGGACAAGTAACAACAACTCGAGACTCAGGCAAAGCATATTTGCTCCCTGGTCATCGAAACCCCAGTAATTCCATCACAACTAGACGTACGCTTTTACCTTCATCGTAAGGGGCCGAACTAGTATAAAACTCCTATGTCTCTTGTCCCGATTAACCCCTTCAAGCTTCCTGGCTGCGATGGCTCCACGATGAAGTCCATACCTTAGGACATCTGACGTGACAATTCCACAACAATTGGCGCCCACCGTGAGGCGCGCGCATGATGGATTTGAGTTCTTGAAGGGCAGCTTCGAAGGGCTCAAGGGATACGTAGTGGGCCGGATGACCAAGAGTCGTCGCGGCAAGCTCTACATCGACGATGTAGGCTGGGGTCCCGATGCCGGCTCAATTGAGTACGGGTACCGGGTCCCCTTCGGCAGAATCCACGTCTTCATAGGCAAGATTGGCGAGCCGGGCCATGAGCCAAACATCTGCACCGACCTCGTCGAGACGGCTCAGCGTGCGAGACCTGCCCGGGCTCCGCTGGCTGTGAATCGTGCCTTCGTGGGATGCGTCCATGGAGGACCCTCTGAAGGATCTGCCTCTGGTGGTGAGACGGCCATCTACTCCGATGGTACATATACGATGACTAGCTAAACAAGATGGCATTGCATGATTCATGTATATGATGCCTGGCTAAAGAAGATTGCATTGCATAATTCCCATATACTCCCTTCGTTCCTAAATATTTATCTTTTTAGAGATTTCAAATGGACTACCACATACGGATGTATATAGACATATTTTAGAGTGTAGATTCACTCATTTTGTTCCGTATGTAGTCACTTGTTGAAATCTCTAAAAAGATAAATATTTAGGAATGGTGGGAGTATGATATAGAAACCAAACAGGTGGCATTCACACAAAGCAAATCTAAACTAAGCTGATGACATATAAGATGTACAATGTAAGCAATGCGAGGCTCCATATGCATGATATGACCAACATTAGCATGCCAGGTTAGAGAAAACACCTCCGGTGGTAAACAGGCGTGGTCAGCTCCTTCTGAATCCCCATCTGAACAGTTATCTTCCTCTGGAATACAATCTGGAAATGCAGGAGGGGGGGCACTTTGCCCACCATGGAGCGGCGTCTGCATGACATTATATTCCCACGCAACGGTCTTCTCTTTTTCTCTACATGTTCAGTATGATTGTGTACAATATCTGTCATGCATAATAAAAAAAATAGTTAGATTTTGTAAGGCCTAAGGGGTGCATGCAAAAATCAAGACTGATGGTAGCAAACGAGTGGATGGATCCAAAACTAATGATAGTAGGTAGATTGTAGCTTCATTTTAAAAAGATAGACAATGGATCATCTATTGTTTGTTGCCCACCCAACATGAACCACATAGAAGACCCCAGATGAACCAGATAGTAGATAAATACTATTCATTGCTGGCATGTTATGAGACCCATGGGCATTTCAAAACTCAAGTTTGAATGATAAAGTAGCAGGTAATAATAACCGATGTATAACGTAAGAAAACACGAAAGACCGCGACCTCTATTCTGGAACTGTGTAGTCCTCAGGTTCATCTGCTCAGTCGATGATGGTAATGCAGTTGACATGGCTGCCGACTACGGGGAAGATGATCTGAGGCGGCGAAAGAAAGTCTGCAGGGGGGATCTCTACTGAAGTGAATGCTTTTGTTGATGGTGCACCTCAGGTGGGGTGGATGACGACACGTCAGGAGCAGGACATAACACATAGAGTTTTCTTTGATGCGTATCTGAAAATGAAGTAAATCTGTAGGGGCTCCTTAGAATTGGAGGATTCTATAAACGCAGGGACAGGAAAAACACACGAATAGGATAGGAATGCACATGCAAAACAAAGCATTTGGAAACATAGGATTTCAGTCAATCTGGATGTTTGGTTCACATGAATTGGAAGAACACAAGAATGGAGAAACGTGGTCAAATTAAAGTCAAACCACGTGAAAATGAAAAAATAAGAATCTTATTATGCCAGTAATGCAATTAGTTATGTTCTTCATGCATATTAATTTGAAAAGGACGTCCAAGTGAATAAAATTCCTACGTTTTTTTCTTCAAAAGAGACACCAAAGGAAAAATCCTCCAGTTTTGCTTTGCTCCACTCCTTCTAACCAAATGCACGAATAGTAGTTCCATAGCAAAGGATCCCTGAGGGATTGACATGAATGTAGAGTAACAAAGTGATGCGACGAGTGTACAAACTCTTTGGCATAGCCTTGTGGACCTCAGCATCATTGGGTTGGACGTGGAGGATGGTGATGTTGGTGTGACTGTCGGAGCTGGGGAAGAAGATCTGAGGCCTCTAGAAACGGCACCGAGGGTACTGCTCTGCTGTGATGGACAGTTCCATCATTGGAGCAGCTCCAGTGAGGTGTGCGGAGGGGAGGCTGAAGTAGGATAAGACAGACAACGTTAATCTGAAGTGGGACCCTAATATCATCTGCAATAGATGATGTAAAATACATCACCAAAAAGTGCTAGATGTAAAACGCATCAGCCGCGCCACGGCCGCTCCGACAGATGATGTAAGTACTGTTCACTCTAAACTTAACTTAAGAAAATGAACTTTACAGTTGAAACTAAATTTTACTATCGAAACTGATTGAACTAGTAGCAGAGCATTGCAATAGATGTTTAGGGCGTTCGAGCACAAGTAGCATAGAAGCAGTGATCTAAATCAGCAGACGCTCGAGCAGGGAACACACTAGCAAAGAGCAAGTCGTGCAGTAGCACCACGAGCGAGTGCTAAAGCAGCAACTCCTGTAGCTGCCGGAGGTCGTGCAGTAGCAGCAGCAGCGCAAGCGAGAGCAAGAGCAGAGCAGCAGCATGAATGAAAGCAAGAGCAGCGCAGCAGCGCGACCCACAGCAAGAACAGAGCCGCAATGCAAGCGAGAGCCAGAGCAGCTGCAGCTAGTGTCATTGTGGAAGTCGCCGCCGAGGAAGCAACGACATGGGGGAGAGACGTCGTGGATGATGTGGCTGTTGGGGAACGTAGTAATTTCAAAAAAATTCCTACGCACACGCAAGATCATGGTGATGCATAGCAACGAGAGGGGAGAGTAATGTCCACGTACCCTCGTAGACCGTAAGCGGAAGCGTTATGACAATGCGGTTGATGTAGTCGTACGTCTTCACGATCCGACCGATCCAAGTACCGAACGTACGGCACCTCCGAGTTCAGCACACGTTCAGCTCGATGACGATCCCCGGACTCCGATCTAGCAAAGTGTCGGGGATGAGTTCCGTCAGCACGACGGCGTGGTGACGATGATGATGTTCTACCGGTGCAGGGCTTCCCCTAAACTCCGCGACAATATGACCGAGGTGGAATATGGTGGAGGGGGGCACCGCACACGGCTAAGGAACGATCACGTAGATCAACTTGTGTGTTCTAGGGTGCCCCCTGCCCCCGTATATAAAGGAGCAAGGGGGGGTGCGGCCGGCCCTAGGAGGAGGCGCGCCGGAGGAGTCCTACTCCCACCGGGAGTAGGACTCCCCCCTTTCCTTAGTTGGACTAGGACTTGGGGGGAAGGAGGAGAGGGGAGAAAGGAAAGGGGGGGGGGGGGAGGGGGGCGCCGCCCCCCTCCTTGTCGTATTCGGACTTGGGGGGGGGGGGGAAGGGAGGGGCACGCGGCTGCCCCTAGGCCTCCTCTCCTCTTCCTCCACTAGGCCCAATAAGGCCCATTAGGTCACCGGGGGGTTCTGGTAACCTCCCGGTACTCCGGTAAAATGCCGATTTCACCCAGAACACTTCCGATGTCCAAACATAGGCCTCCAATATATCAATCTTTATGTCTCGACCATTTCGAGACTCCTCGTCATGTCCGTGATCACATATGGGACTCCGAACAAACTTCGGTACATCAAAACTTATAAACTCATAATAAAACTGTCATCGTAATGTTAAGCGTGCGGACCCTACGGGTTCGAGAACTATGTAGACATGACCTAGAACTATTCTCGGTCAATAACCAATAGCGGAACGTGGATGCTCATATTGGCTCCTACATATTCTGCCAAGATCTTTATCGGTCAAACCGCATAACAACATACGTTGTTCCCTTTGTCATCGGTATGTTACTTGCCCGAGATTCGATCGTCGGTATCCAATACCTAGTTCAATCTCGTTACTGGCAAGTCTCTTTACTCGTTACATAATGCATCATTCCGTAACTAACTCATTAGCTACGTTGCTTGCAAGGCTTATAGTGATGTGCATTACCGAGAGGGCCCAGAGATACCTCTCCGACAATCGGAGTGACAAAACCTAATCTTTAAATACGCCGACCCAACATGTACCTTTGGAGACACCTGTAGTACTCCTTTATAATCACTCAGTTACGTTGTGACGTTTCGTAGCACCCAAAGTGTTCCTCCGGTAAACGGGAGTTGCATAATCTCATAGTTACAGGAACATGTATAAGTCATGAAGAAAGCAATATCAATATAATAAACGATCAAGTGCTAGGCTAACGGAATGGGTCATGTCAATCACATTATTCTCCTAATGATGTGATCCCGTTAATCAAATGACAACACATGTCTATGGTTAGGAAACATAACCATCTTTGATTAATGAGCTAGTCAAGTAGAGGCATACTAGTGACGTTATGTTGGTCTATGTATTCACACATGTATTATGTTTCCGGTTAATACAATTCTAGCATGAATAATAAACATTTATCATGATATGAGGAAATAAATAATAACTTTATTATTGCCTCTAGGGCATATTTCCTTCAGTCTCCCACTTGCACTAGAGTCAATAATCTAGATTACACAGTAATGATTCTAACACCCATGGAGTCTTGGTGCTGATCATGTTTTGCTCGTGGAAGAGGCTTAGTCAATGGGTCTGCAACATTCAGATCCGTATGTATCTTGCAAATCTCTATGTATCCCACCTGGACTTGATCCCGGATGGAATTGAAGCATCTCTTGATGTGCTTGGTCCTCTTGTGAAATCTGGATTCCTTTGCCAAGACAATTGCACCAGTATTGTCACAAAAGATCTTCATTGGTCCCGATGCACTAGGTATGACACCTAGATCGGAAATGAACTCCTTCATCCTGACTCCTTCATTTGCTGCTTCGGAAGCAGCTATGTACTCCGCTTCACATGTAAATCCCGCCACGACGCTTTGTTTAGAACTGCACCAACTCACAGCTCCACCGTTTAATAAAAACACGTATCCGGTTTGCGATTTAGAATCGTCCGGATCAGTGTCAAAGCTTGCATTGACGTAACCATTTACGACTAGCTCTTTGTCACCTCCATATACGAGAAACATATCCTTAGTCCTTTCCAGGTATTTGAGGATGTTCTTGACCGCTGTCCAGTGATCCACTCCTAGATTACTTTGGTACCTTCCTGCCAAGCTTATTGCTAAGCACACGTCAGGTCTGGTACACAACATTGCATACATGATAGAGCCTATGGCTGAAGCATAGGGAACATCTTTCTCTCTATCTTCTGCTATGGTCGGGCATTGAGTTTGACTCAACTTCACACCTTGTAGTACGGGTGTCGGTGTCAAAACCGGCGGATCTCGGGTAGGGGGTCCCGAACTATGCGTCTAGGCGGATGGTAACAGGAGACGAGGGACACGATGTTTTTACCTAGGTTCGGGCCCTCTTGATGGAGGTAAAACCCTACGTCCTGCTTGATTAATATTGATGATGTGGGTTACAAGAGTAGATCTACCACGAGATCAAGGAGGCTTGATATAGACTCGACTAGACGAAGAGTCTCTGGTTGGTCCAATCTTTCACGGTACTTGCAAAACAACCACAAACAACGGCAGCGACGGTCACAGAAAATAGATAGCAGACGTAGAAGTAGAACATGCCTTTGGATCAAGGAAATAGCAAGAAACCAAAGGAGTAGACTTGCACCGAAGTTAACCCAAAGTTAATCACAACAGTGCAGCAGCAGCAAATCCCCGATCAAGGATCGCAGAAACTCATAATATTGGCGTCCCCCAGCTTAGGACCTTCTCTTGTAAAATAATCAATCACCCATAAAAAAGATCTCCCGTACACCAGCCGAAGCCAGCCCGTTTTATAGGCGAGGTCGTTCCATGGAACCGACTAGGAAACGTAAAAATAATTGGATACTGACTCTCTCTCTCCTACTTAAACTAAACAAGATTTACCTAATTAAATATCGGGCCAGTTGATCACCTAAGATTAAAAAAACGAACTAGTAAACGTAACTACTACTACGACACTACGTAGGAAATATCCATACCACATGTGCACTTCGTTTCCTAATTTACTTGGGATGTCATGCTACTTGGACCGGATTGCACCAATCACCACCCAGCTTGGCGTACGAAAATTCGGTTTCACCTCCTCTGGCTCTACTAACTTGACAGAAAATTTGCCAGACAAATTTATATCATCAAATTTAGCATACGGTGCAACTCCCAGTATTCCTTTGTCATCATTCTTCTCCTGCGCAAACAACACTTTGTTTCCTCTACTCCGCGTCGTAGCCAAAGAACCTGTAGTGGCCACATCATCCCCTCCCTCTTGAAACAAAGCCGTCCTCGGTTTCGTGATAGCTCTAGGAATTTTGTTTGGAACTGAAATAATAGCATCCACCTTGATAGCATTGGCAAACATTGGTCGCAACACATGTCGTCTCCCGTTATTCCAAAATGAATAAGTATTAGACCTCCCGTCATGTGTGGCACCACTTTCATATTGCCATGGCCTGCCCAACAGTAACTGACATGCATCCATTGGCAAAATGTCGCATATAACCATATCAGTATAGTCGCCAACAGAAAAATTTATGCGCACCTTGTGGGTAACCTTCAACTTTCCAGTGTGATGCATCCACTTGACACGATGGGGTTGTGGGTGTTTCCACATACGTAATCCTAAAGCATCCACCAATCCCTTGCTGACAACATTTGTGTAGCTTCCACCATCAATAATGAATTTGCAATTGGTATTTAATTTTGCACTCAGACTGAAAAATATTCCAACGTTGCCCCTTATCTTGAATGCGATCCTCTTGCACTCGTTGCACCATTAGTGAAGGATATGACTCAGCAGCTTCAAAACTCGCAACCACATTTTCAGCATCCTTAGATTTTTCACTAGAAGTGTCAGAAACTGCCTCTTCATCACTAGCGGATGCATAGCCATCTCTCATGAGCAACACTCTTTTCTCATTAGGACATTGACGCTTCATATGTCCCCTTCCTCCACACTTGAAACACTCTATATCACTAGTGCGTCCGGTCAACTGTGCACTAGAATCAACCATCTAAAGTCCTGATTTTGAAGCATCCTTCTGCACGGAACCATGAGAGCGATTTGATGATGTCGCCCTGGAGCTAGGACCGACATCCTCACTCTTATACTGGGAGCGTCGCCATGTGTTCGAAGTGGTACTGGGAACTGTGCTGACTTGGCGCCGCTTCTGTTGTTCTGCACGCACAGCTTGGTGCACGAGATCTTGTATGTTGTAGTAGACCACCATCTCAACACAATCCTGCACCTCGATATTTAGCCCGTTAAAGAAACGTGCCATGGTCGCCTCCAGATCCTCCGTTGTCCCTGTACGTATCATAAGCAATTCCATCTCCTTGTAATATTCATCAACACTCATATTACCTTGAGAGAGCCGCTGCAACTTGTTGTACATATCTCTTTTATAGTGCTCAGGAACAAAACGTCGCCTCATGAATTCTTTCATCCCTCGCCAAGTCGTCGGGCGATGTCTTGAACGACAAATTTGATTCCACCAAATTAGTGCGTAACCGGTGAACTCAATTCCAGAAAGTTGAACTTTCTTCTCCTCACTATAATGATGGGCATAAAAAATTTGATCCACATGCATCTCCCACTCCAAATAACCTTCTGGTTCGCACTTGCCGGAGAACGAAGGGATTGAAATTTTTATGCGCCCAATTCCATCATCCAAAGGAACATGCACAGCTTGACCCACACGGTCATGCGCTCCACCACGAGCGGAAGTTTCAGGATGAGGCTCATAGTGTCGTGGTCGTGGAGCGTACCCCGCTGCCTGGTCAACACCGTCATCAAGACCATCATCTCCAACATGAGGTTCCGCCAAACGACGATCATGCACGCCGGCATGTCCATCGCGAGCCGGTGGTGCATAACGCAGTGGAGCAGCCGGAGCAGTCTGTGGTGGTGCAGAATTCGTTGCCGGCATATTGATGATGTCTGCCAAACCATCGAACCGAGTGATCAGGACATCTATCCTTTTGCCGAGCGCATCATGACATTCCTTGATGTAGTTGCATGTGTGGTCAAAACCATCCCGAATATTTTGAGGAATATCATCCGCGTACACTGGACGTACAATTTCCTGAGAATCAGCAGCAACTTCGCCTTCCTTGTTGACCGAGGTCGACATCTTGATCAACACAATACCGTGAACAACCTTAGCTCTGGTACCACTTGATATAGACTCGACTAGACGAAGAGTCGCTGGTTGGTCCAATCTTTCACGCTACTTGCAAAACAACCACAAACGGCAGCAGCGACGGTCACAGAAAATAGATAGCAGACGTAGAAGAAGAACAGGCCTTTGGATCAAGGAAATAGCAAGAAACCAAAGGAGTAGACTTGCACCGAAGTTAACCCAAAGTTAATCACAACAACGCAGCAGCAGCAAATCCCCGATCAAGGATCGCAGAAACTCATAATATTGGCGTCCCCCAGCCTGGGACCTTCTCTTGTAAAATAATCAATCACCCATAAAAAAGATCTCCCGTACACCAGCCGAAGCCAGCCCGTTTTATAGGCGAGGTCGTTCCATGGAACCAACTAGGAAACGTAAAAATAATTGGATACTGACTCTCTCTCTCCTACTTAAACTAAACAAGATTTACCTAATTAAATATCGGGCCACTTGATCACCTAAGATTAAAAAAACGAACTAGTAAACGTAACTACTGCTACGATGCTACGTAGGAAATATCCATACCACATGTGCACTTCGTTTCCTAATTGACTTGGGATGTCATGCTACTTGGACTGGAATTGCACCAATCACCACCCAGCTTGGCGTACGAAAATTCGGTTTCACCTCCTCTGGCTCTACTAACTTGACAGAAAATTTGCCAGACAAATTTATATCATCAAATTTAGCATACGGTGCAACTCCCAGTATTCCTTTGTCATCATTCTTCTCCTGCGCAAACAACACTTTGTTTCCTCTACTCCGTGTCATAGCCAAAGAACCTCTAGTGGCCACATCAAGGCTAAACCCTAGAAGCTAGCCTATGGTATGATTGTTGTTCGTCCTTTGGACTAAGGCCATCCGGTTTATATAGACACCGGAGAGGGCTAGGGTTACACAGAGTCGGTTACAATGGTAGGAGATCTACATATCCGTATCGCCAAGCTTGCCTTCCATGCCAAGGAAAGTCCCATCCGGACACGGGACGAAGTCTTCAATCTTGTATCTTCATAGTCTTGGAGTCCGGCCGATGATGGTAGTTCGGCTATCCGGACACCCCCTAGTCCGGGACTCCCTCAGTAGCCCCTGAACCAGACTTCAATGACGACGAGTCCGTCGCGCATATTGTCTTCGGCATTGCAAGGCGGGTTCCTCCCCCGAATAATTTATAGAAGATTGTGAACACTAGGATAGTGTCCGGCTCTGCAAAAATAAATTCCACATACCACCGTAGAGAGAATAATATTACACAAGATCAATCTGCTAACGTATCCTGTGGCGTGACGTCACACCACTTCCAAGCCTTTACTTGAATTGTTTTTATTGTTCCACCTCAGCGCGTTTAGCGAGGCGGTTTCCTTGGCACGTCTTGTCGAAGCAGAGATCGTGTTCCCCTTATTCCGGGATTCCCATCAATACGGACGTGGGTAACCCAACCGCGCCATTGATTGCGGCGCTTGGGAGATAAGCGAGTTTTATCAGGCCGGTGGGGACGCATGTTTCCGTCCGCCCATATAAGGGGATAAAGATCCAATCCTTTTACCTGCGCCTTCTTCCTCCTTGGCTTATCCATCTCTGCGAACTCGAGCTCTAGCGTCCAAGCCCGCACATCTCACCTCAACCTTCTCCAAATATGTCCGGAGCAGGAGGCAAGTGGATGGCCTCCTCCGTCACGGAGGAGCATATCCAGAAGCTGCGCAGCGCCGGATACTTGTCCAGCGACATCGCGCATCAGCTCCCCGAAGAGGGAGAGCTCATCCCCACCCCCAGGCCCCATGAGAGGGTAGTATTCCTTCCCCATTTTCTCCGCGGACTGGGCTTCCCACTTCATCCCTTTGTTCGGGGGCTCATGTTCTACTACAGCCTAGATTTCCATGATCTGGCCCCAAAGTTATCCTCAACATCTCGGCGTTTATCGTCGTGTGCGAGGCCTTCCTCTGCATCCAGCCCCACTTCGGCTTGTGGCTCAAGACCTTCAGTGTCTAGCCGAAGGTTGTGAAGGGCAGCCAAGTGGAGTGCGGAGGCGCCATGGTGGGCAGGATGTCCCACGTTACGTGGCTGGAGGGCACCTTTGTGGAAACCATCAAAGGGTGGCAATCAGGGTGGTTCTACATCACCGAGCCACGTGATCCCGAATGGGTAGCGGCCCCCGACTTCAGATCCGGCATCCCCACACGGCTCACCTCCTGGAAAGAGAGCGGCCAGATTTGGGGTGACTCGGAGGAGCTGACCGGACTCCAAGCCTGCGTCCAAAAGCTGGTGGACAAGAAGCTCAAGCTTGTCAACGTAGTCCAGGTCATGCTCATCCGCCAGATTCTCCCGTGCCAATGACGGGGCTTCAATATGTGGGAGTTTGATCTGGCGCAGCAGCAGACTTTGAATGGGCTCTTCGACACTACGTACGAAGAGGTCTGGAAGGTGCTGTTCAAGGGCGCCGAAACTCCCGCATCCGCTACCGAAGATCGCGAATTCAGCTCGCAGCGTCCAGCTGACGAGGTAAGTGATATTGTCCTTTACGGGACGCTTGTTATTCATAGTTTGACTCTATGCGGGATCTAAACTCCCTTTCCTTTGATAGGACTGGCTGAAGAAGGCCACACATGCTATCTGTCCGGCCCCATTGCCAGAGGACCCAGCTGACACCCGCCTAACGGGGCTGCTAGCTCCGGCACCCCACGTGGTGCCGGAGAAGAAGGCCAAGAAGAAGGCCACAAGGACTCGGAAGAGTTCCCATTTTTAGGTGCTATCAGACGATGAATCCGAGGTCGACTCCTCCCACCAAGGTGAGGAGGAGAAGAATAAAGCCTCTCCCCCAGCGGGGGGAGGGAAGAAAAGGAAGGCCTCCCCAACAAGGGCGGCCGAAGGGTCCAAGAGGGGAAAAACTCTTCCCCCGGACTGTTCCGCCAACACCAGTGACGACGACGAGGACTGGCCTCCAAGGGCCAAGCCTCTGGCGAGATCGTAAGTATCCGGACTCCCGAATAACTTCAAGGTTTTCGTTTTCCGCCACATTATGTCTTTCTAATGCCGCATACAACCCTGCAGTCCGCCTAAGGATGATCTCCCCGCTTCGTCGAGCGGGTCCTTAGGGGCGTCGGATATGGATTCTCTTCCGACTGCCTCCACCCCCCGTGATGCGTACGATGCCGAGGTGGGATCCCAGGAAGGGACCCACCAGGAGGAGAGGGCCCCGGAGGTGTCGCAGGACAACCTCCCGGACTTTGCACCGGACTCAGCCCCAGAACCCATAGTGGCTCCGGAGTCCGGCGGGCGACCCCTTCAGAAGAAGGGCAAGACCGCGATGCCGGCTGCCTCCGTCCAACCGGAGGTGCCGGATAATTTGCTGGAGGCGCTCGACGGCACCTCCATCGAAAAGGAACACCACACTGTTATGAGTGCGGTGATTCAGAAGGTTCAGCTCGCCAAGAGCAGGCTGACCGAAGCCTGCAGTAGCCTTCTAACAGGCTTTGAGGTAAGAATTTCAATAGATGTAAAATGATACCGCATAGACAGTAGCCCCTGATGCTCGGTTCGGTGTTCGGAAACAAAAGCCGGACTAAGGATCTTTAGAAAGAGAAACGCAGGAGTCTTGAAAATATGTCAATATGGGATTGCAGGCTGTGCTGCTGACCTCTGCCGCACTGACTGCGGAGGTCAAAACTTTGAAGGAAAACCTCGAGCGGTCCGAGAACAAGCTCAGCCATGCCAAGAAGCAGCTCGAGGAAAAATAAGGTGAGTAATACCTTATGAAAATTGTACCTTACAGAAAAGAATTTGGTTGCAAGAAAAATGACAAGGATAACTGGGGTATTGCAGGGGCCACTAACGAGGTGGCGACCCTGAAGGAGGCGGTGGCCGCGGCCGAACGCAATGCGGCTGCGGAGCGCACCGAGCGAGAGAAACAGGAGGCGCGGGTGGCGGAGGTACAACAAGAGCTCCAGGATCTCATGAGGAAACATGAGAGCCTGGAGCGTGACTCGAAGACTCGAGAGTCTGAGCTTGCAACGGCTCTTGAGAGTGCCAAAGCCGCTAAGGCCGAAGCCTACAAGGCCCTCCAGGAGATCGAGGCGGTAAAGAAAATAGCAGCGGGTAAGGCATTTTTCATGCAAAGTAAGCACATGAGTGTTAATTACCTGTCACTTACCCGAATTCGGAGCTCTCCAGGAGCGTTCGCAGATCTTCCTCGCAGCGTGTACGATGCTGCCGCATTCTACCGGGCCGAGGAGGGGAGCTCGACGGAGAAGGTCTTCTGGTCTCAGTATGCTGAGGCCGAACATCCCGTGCCCCTTAGCGACCAGCTGAAGCAGCTAGTCGAGCTCCACAAGGCGGCCGAACAAGCCATGAAGGGCCTCATAGTTCGGCTGTGGCCTAAGGAGGCCATGCCTGGGAGCTACTTCGGCCTGGTGCGGTGGCTGGTGGATGCGTGCCCGTGGGTTGAAGTCATCAAGCACTCCGCCTGTATTGAAGATGCCCGTCGGGCCCTTGCCCGCGCAAAGGTGCACTGGGGCAAGATGGATGCCCAGAAGCTTGTGACGGACCCCCCACGAGAGGACAAAGAGCATTGCACGCCCGAGATGTATTATAGGAGTGTGCTGAAGGGCGCCCGCACTATTGCGGGTGACTGCTCCAAAGATGTAATATTTGAGTAGACTCGCATTTTGTTATCCTGTGCGCTGAAAACTTGGTTCATATGCGCTAAGAAACGCTTGTTAATTTAAAATATTACCTTATGTGCGGCTGTTTATCAAATCTGAGAGATGGCAAGTCGTCGGCTTCAGCCCCCATGCCACGAGTGCTGGGGTGTTCGGGATAAACTCGAGCGCTCTTGTTCCCATTTTTGGGTCCATCTAGGGAGGCGCTCAACACAACAAACAAGGCAACCAGACTTATAATGCTTGAACACTCTCACTTAGCCATAGAATTCTATAATTTTAAATTTCGGCGAAGCCCCTAGTTTTCGGAAGGCCGAATTTGGGGCGCTATCCACGCCTTGGCCGGACAGAATCCGGCTCCTCGCTCGAAGTGGCATAAGTCTTTAGGGACTCGCAAAGAACCTCTCGAACAGTGACCAGCTCTCGCCTCATCATGACGGTCAGTTTTAGCTTTCTCCACTGAGGCGTTAACCCAGCTCAACTGGGGCGCAATCGCAGTGGTTCTCCCAGTGCTACCTTAGCCGATAAAACGGAACGTAAGGTACCAAAACATGGGAGCCGGGCAAACCCAACTATTGACCCAAGAACATGATTCGGAGCCGATGCATATAATGCTATAAGTTCGGGGTGCCGCACTTGTGAAAGTGTTCGGACTTATCACACCATAACGCGGGAAACATAAGCCCCTGGTGTATTTAGCCGTACCAAAACGTACGGATGCAACATGTCATAGATGAACATATGTGTAAGAAAGAAATGCAATTAGAAGCAAAAATGTGCTTCATTGCTTTATTCAATAAAAACCGCTGTAAGTGCAGGACGATACAAGTGGTGCCGTAAGCAAGGGATGGGACTGTTTAACATGTCCCCCTCCAGGGGTAGGATACGGAATAATGCATAAAACAAATTTAATGCTCATGATGGAGACCACCTGGATTTTCGTTGTAGCCTTTCTCCTTCCCTGGCTGTTGCATCGTGGGTTCGGCATGTCTGCTGCCGGACAGGGCCTCTGACGAACGGAGTCCTGTAGGTAAAAAATAAAAGGAAAAGAAAAAGAAACGACACACTTAAGAGCCCCTGGTGCGGTTGAGCCGCAGTATGGGCTTATCGTGGTCGAGCCCCTTGCCCCATGCCCATGGTATCTTCGGAGCGTAATGGAGTACGCGAAGGGTCTGTCTTAATGTTTTACAGGGGCTGGGGTTGGGGCCGTACTGCTACGCGTGCTCGGAACATGCCAGGTGGTCGTGTTGTAGGTTACTTCGGGAACGCTTAGCTGTGTCCGGCCGCTTGGCAGCCGGACTCGAGAATTGCCTTAAAAGGCTGCTTTGTACTTCTGCAGCGAGAGCCGCTGTATGTTCCTCCGTTCGGAGGGAGCGTTCAGTGTTTCCGTTGACCGTGATTACTCCTCTAGGGCCTGGCATCTTGAGCTTGAGGTATGCGTAGTGCGGCACCGCGTTGAACTTTGCGAACGCGATACGTCCGAGCAAGGCATGATAGCCGCTGCGGAATGGGACTATGTCGAAGATTAACTCCTCGCTTTGGAAGTTATCCGGGGATCCGAAGACCACTTCCAGTGTAACTGAGCCTGTACAATTGGCTTCTACACCTGGTATGACGCCTTTAAAGGTCGTCTTGGTAGGTTTAATCCTTGAGGGGTCTATGCCCATTTTGCGCACCGTGTCCTGATAAAGCAGGTTTAGGCTGCTACCGCCGTCCATCAGGACTCTGGTGAGATGAAATCCATCGACGATTGGGTCTAGAACCAATGCGGCGAACCCACCATGGCGAATGCTGGTGGGGTGGTCCCTTCGGTCAAAGGTGATCGGGCAAGAGGACCATGGATTGAACTTCGGGGCAACTGGCTCCATCGCGTATACATCCCTGAGTGCACGCTTCTGCTCCCTTTTGGGTATGTGCATGGCATATATCATGTTCACCGTCCGCACCTGTGGGGGGAAACCCTTTTGTCCTCTATTGTTCGGCGGTCGGGTCTCCTCCTCGTCGTCGCTATGTAGCCCTTTGTCGCTGTTTTCGGCAATTAACTTGCCTGCCTGCTTGAACACCCAACAGTCCCTATTGGTGTGGTTAGCTGGCTTTTCAGGGGTGCCATGTATCTGGCACAAGCGGTCGAGAATTCGGTCCAAATTGGACGGACCCTGAGTTGTTCTTTTGAATTGCTTTTTCCGTTGACCGGGTTTAGAGCCTCTGAATCCGGCATTGACTGTCGTATCCTCACTGTTATCGCCGTTAATGCGGCGTTTGTTTTTGTTGCGACGCGACCTGCCACTATGGTCCTTGATATCCGGACTGCCAGAATTTTTGTTGAGGTTGTTACTGCGTGCTAGCCAGCTGTCCTCACCCGCACAGAAGCTGGTCATGAGTGATGTAAGGGCTGCCATGGATTTCAGCTTTTCCTGTCCCACGTGCCGGGCAAGCCACTCGTCGCGGATGTTATGCTTGAAGGCCGCGAGGGCCTCGGCATCCAGACAGTCGACGATTAGGTTTTTCTTGGTTAAGAACCATGTCCAGAATTGTCTGGCCGATTCGTATGGCTGCTGAATTATGTGGCTTAGGTCATCTGCATCTGGTGGTCGCACGTACGTGCCTTGGAAGTTATCGAGGAATGCAGCTTCCAGGTCCTCCCAACTCCCGATTGACTCTGCTGGCAAGCTGTTAAGCCAGTGCCGGGCTGGTCCTTTAAGTTTGAGTGGGAGATATTTGATGGCGTGGAGATCGTCTCCGCGGGCCATGTGGATGTGGAGGAGATAGTCCTCGATCCAGACCGCGGGGTCTGTTGTGCCATCATAAGATTCAATATTGACGGGTTTAAACCCTTCTGGGATTTGATGATCCATTACCTCATCTGTGAAGCACAGTGGGTGTGCGGCGCCTCTGTACTGGGCAATATCGCGAGGGAGCTCAAAAGAGCGTTGTCTGTTGTGTTCGGCCTGGCCAGGCTTACTGTGTTCGGGGTGACGGTAATCGTCACGTATCGTGGGGCGCCCACGTGATCCATAGATCGATCTTGATTGTCTTGCCTTATCCTCCAATATGTCTCGCAGGTCCGGAGTGTTCCCCTGTGGCCTTGTTCTTTTCGAGCGATGCCGGGGTACGGGTCTAGTGAAGGGCCTTGAGGCCTCTCTGTCGCGACCATGGGGTGGTCGATCAGCCGTATTGTCTCCTGGTGAAGCGGTATCATATGCCTCCACCTCTAATCGGGGGAGCATCTTACGTTTGGGGTAGCTTTTGGAGGGGCGTTCGAGTTCATGCTCTTCGGCCGCGAGGACTTCGGTCCATCTGTCGGCTAGCAGATCTTGATCAGCTCTAAGCTGCTGCTGCTTTTTCTTGAGGCTGTTTGCCGTGGCCATAAGCCTGCGTTTGAAATGCTCCTGTTCAACGGGATCCTCGGGCACGATGAATTCGTCGTCATCGAGGCTTGCCTCGTCTCCGGAGGGAGGCATATAGTCCTCTACCTCTTCTTCGGCCGCTCTCTCATGAGGGCTGGCGTCCCCCTCCTCCTGTGCTGGATCTTGCTGGAGTGGGTTGTGTTCGGCGCTATCCGGTGTATTATTGTCTCCGGTGCCGGAATCCTCATTCTTGCTATGGCGGGATTTAGAGCGGCGCCGCTGACGCCGGCGCTTGGGATGTTTCTTGGAGGGGTCATCCTCCGCTATTCCTTCGCTGTTCCCATCCTTTGGGATATCCACCATGTATATGTCGTATGAAGAGGTGGCTTTCCAGTGCCCGGTGGGCGCTGGTTCTTGGTCGTCTCCGGCATCGTCGTCCATACCGTCGATGTCCTCAAAGTCGTAATCTAGCATGTCGGTTAGATCGTCGACAGTGGCTACCAAGTGGGTGGTGGTTGGGCTCTGAATTTCTTTGTCATCCGCATCCCAACCATCCTGGCCGCAGTACGGCCAGGCCTCTCTTGATAACGAGAGGTACTTTAGCGAACTCAAGATGTCGCCAAAAGGTGAGTGTTGAAAGATGTCCGCTGCGGTGAACTCCATGATCGGCGCCCCGTCGGATTCGTTCGGGGCGGGCGCGGGAGGTTCGGAGTCCGGCAAAGAGTCCGACACCTTGGAGTCACGAGCTTTATGAGGGACGAAGTCAATGTTCGACTCTATCGCCGTAGAGGTTGCAGCCCCCGAGGCGGTGTCTAGGCATCCATCCTCGATCTGCGGAGCTGACTCCGAATTGAAGATCGGAGTGGTTTCGAGTGCGGCCTCCAGGGTACTGTCCGGCGGCACATCTAGATCATGCCCATCGTGACAGTACGGCACGCTCGGCTGTGGCTCGAATCCGTCGAGGATCAAGTCCCCGCGGATGTCAGCCGTGAAGTCCAAACTTCCAAATCTGACCTGACGGCCCGGGGCGTAACTTTTGATCTGCTCTAGATGGCCAAGCGAATTGGCCCGCAGTGCAAAGCCGCCGAATATGAAGATCTATCCGGGGAGGAAGGTCTCACCTTGGACGGCGTCGTTGATGATGATCGAAGAAGCCATCGAGCCTATCGGTGACGACATAGAGGAACTCTCAATGAAAGCACCAATGTCGGTGTCAAAACCGGCGGATCTCGGGTAGGGGGTCCCGAACTGTGCGTCTAGGCGGATGGTAACAGGAGACGAGGGACACGATGTTTTTACCCAGGTTCGGGCCCTCTTGATGGAGGTAAAACCCTACGTCCTGCTTGATTAATATTGATGATGTGGGTTACAAGAGTAGATCTACCACGAGATCAAGGAGGCTAAACCCTAGAAGCTAGCCTATGGTATGATTGTTGTTCGTCCTATGGACTAAGGCCATCCGGTTTATATAGACACCGGAGAGGGCTAGGGTTACACAGAGTCGGTTACAATGGTAGGAGATCTACATATCCGTATCGCCAAGCTTGCCTTCCACGCCAAGGAAAGTCCCATCCGGACACAGGACAAAGTCTTCAATCTTGTATCTTCATAGTCTTGGAGTCTGGTCGATGATGGTAGTTCGGCTATCCGGACACCCCCTAGTCCGGGACTCCCTCAACTGGCAAGAACCCTTTCTTTGCCTGATCCATTTTGAACTTTTTCAAAACTTTATCAAGGTATGTGCTTTGTGAAAGTCCAATTAAGCGTCTTGATCTATCTCTATAAATCTTGATGCCCAATATATAAGCAGCTTCACCGAGGTCTTTCATAGAAAAACTTTTATTCAAGTATCCCTTTATGCTATCCAGAAATTCTATATCATTTCCAATTAATAATATGTCATCTACATATAATATCAGAAATGCTACAGAGCTCCCACTCACTTTCTTGTAAATACAGGCTTCTCCAAAAGTCTGTATAAAACCATATACTTTGATCACACTATTAAAGCGTTTATTCCAACTCCGAGATGCTTGCACCAGTCCATAAATGGATGCTGGAGCTTGCACACTTTGTTAGCACCTTTTGGATCAACAAAACCTTCTGGCTGCATCATATACAACTCTTCTTCCAGAAATCCATTCAAGAATGCAGTTTTGACATCCATTTGCCAAATTTCATAATCATAAAATGCAGCAATTGCTAACTTCGGACAGACTTAAGCATTGCTACGGGTGAGAAAGTCTCATCGTAGTCAACCCCTTGAACTTGTCGAAAACCTTTTGCAACAAGTCGAGCTTTATAGATAGTTACATTACCATCAGCGTCAGTCTTCTTCTTAAAAATCCATTTATTCTCAATTGCTTGCCGATCGTCGGGAAAGTCAACCAAAGTCCATACTTTGTTCTCATACATGGATCCCATCTCAGATTTCATGGCCTCTAGCCATTTTGCGGAATCTGGGCTCATCATCGCTTCCTCATAGTTCGTAGGTTCATCATGGTCAAGTAACACGACTTCCAGAATAGGATTACCGTACCACTCTGGTGCGGATCTTACTCTGGTAGACCTACGAGGTTCAGTAGAAACTTGATCTGAAGTTTCATGATCAATATCATTAGCTTCCTCACTGATTGGTGTAGTTGTCACAGGAACTGGTTCTTGTGATGAACTACTTTCCAATAAGGGAGCAGGTACAGTTACCTCATCAAGTTGTACTTTCCTCCCACCCACTTCTTTCGAGAGAAACTCCTCTAGAAAGGATCCAAATTTTGCAATGGAAATCCTGCCTTCAGATCTGTGATAGAAGGTGTACCCAATAGTCTCTTTTGGGTATCCTATGAAGACACATTTCTCCGATTTGGGTTCGAGCTTATCTGGTTGAAGTTTCTTCACATAAGCATCGCAGCCCCAAACTTTAAGAAACGACAACGTTGGTTTCTTGCCAAACCACAGTTCATGAGGCGTCGTCTCAACGGATTTTGATGGTGCCCTATTTAACGTGAATGCGGCCGTCTCTAAAGCATAACCCCAAAACGATAGCGGTAAATCAGTAAGAGACATCATAGATCGCACCATATCTAGTAAAGTACGATTACGACATTCGGACACACCATTTCGTTGTGGTGTTCCGGGTGGCGTGAGTTGCGAAACTATTCCGCATTGTTTCAAATGTAAACCAAACTCGTAACTCAAATATTCTCCTCCACGATCAGATCGTAGAAATTTTATTTTCTTGTTACGATGATTTTCCACTTCACTCTGAAATTCTTTGAACTTTTCAAATGTTCCAGACTTGTGTTTCATTAAGTAGATATACCCATATCTGCTCAAATCATCTGTGAATGTGAGAAAATAATGATACCCGCCACGAGCCTCAACATTCATTGGACCACAAACATCAGTATGTATGATTTCCAACAAATCAGTTGCTCGCTCCATAGTTCCAGAGAACGGCGTTTTAGTCATCTTGCCCATGAGGCACGGTTCGCAAGTACCAAGTGATTCATAATCAAGTGATTCCAAAAGCCCATTAGTATGGAGTTTCTTCATGCGCTTTACACCGATATGACCTCAACGGCAGTGCCACAAATAAGTTGCACTATCATTATCAACTCTGCATCTTTTGGTTTCAACACTATGAATATGTGTATCACTACTATCGAG
This sequence comes from Triticum aestivum, assembly GCF_018294505.1. Classification (NCBI taxonomy): domain Eukaryota; kingdom Viridiplantae; phylum Streptophyta; class Magnoliopsida; order Poales; family Poaceae; genus Triticum; species Triticum aestivum. The sequence goes on along the minus strand of NC_057795.1, from coordinate 417,696,564 downwards.
ATTCAATAAAAATAGACCACTCTTCAAGGGTGCATGACCATAAAAGATATTACTCATATAAATAGAACAGCCATTATTCTCTGACTTAAATGAATAACCGTCTCGCATCAAACAAGATCCAGATATAATGTTTATGCTCAACGCTGGCACCAAATAACAATTATTTAGGTCTAAAACTAATCCCGATGGTAGATGTAGAGGTAGCGTGCCGACCGCGATCACATCGACTTTGGAACCATTTCCCACACGCATCGTCACCTCGTCCTTAGCCAATCTTCGCTTAATCCGTAGTCCCTGTTTCGAGTTGCAAATATTAGCAACAGAACCAGTATCAAATACCCAGGTACTACTGCGAGCATTAGTAAGGTACACATCAATAACATGTATATCACATATACCTTTGTTCACTTTGCCATCCTTCTTATCTGCCAAATACTTGGGGCAGTTCCGCTTCCAGTATCCAGTCTGCTTGCAGTAGAAGCACTTAGTCTCAGGCTTAGGTCCAGACTTGGGTTTCTTCTCTTGAGCAGCAACTTGTTTGCTGTTCTTCTTGAAGTTCCCCTTCTTCTTCCCTTTGCCCTTTTTCTTGAAACTGGTGGTCTTGTTAACCATCAACACTTGATGCTCCTTCTTGATTTCTACCTCCGCGGCTTTTAGCATTGCAAAGAGCTCGGGAATAGTCTTGTCCATCCCTTGCATATTATAGTTCATTAGGAAGCTCTTGTAGCTTGGTGGCAGTGATTGAAGAATTCTGTCAATGACACTATCATCAGGAAGATTAACTCCCAATTGAATCAAGTGATTATTATACCCAGACATTTTGAGTATGTGTTCACTGACAGAACTATTCTCCTCCATCTTGCAGCTATAGAACTTATTGGAGACTTCATATCTCTCAATCCGGGCATTTGCTTGAAATATTAACTTCAACTCCTGGAACATCTCATATGCTCCATGACGTTCAAAACGTCGTTGAAGACCCGGTTCTAAGCCGCAAAGCATGGCACACTGAACTATCGAGTAGTCATCAGCTTTGCTCTGCCAGACGTTCTTAACGTCGTCAGTTGCATCAGCAGCAGGCCTGGCACCCAGCGGTGCTTCCAGGATGTAATTCTTCTGTGCAGCAATGAGGATAATCCTCAGGTTACGGACCCAGTCCGTGTAATTGCTGCCATCATCTTTCAACTTTGCTTTCTCAAGGAACGCATTAAAATTCAACGGAACAATAGCACGAGCCATCTATCTACAACAAACATAGACAAGCAAAATACTATCAGGTACTAAGTTCATGATAAATTTAAGTTCAATTAATCATATTACTTAAGAACTCCCACTTAGATAGACATCCCTCTAATCCTCTATGTGATTACGTGATCCATATCAACTACACCATGTCAGATCATCACGTGAGATGGAGTAGTTTCAACAGTGAACATCAATATGTTGATCATATCTACTATATGATTCACGCTCGACCTTTCGGTCTCCGTGTTCCAGGCCATATCTGTTATATGCTAGGCTCGTCAAGTTTAACCTGAGTATTCCGCGTGTGCAACTGTTTTGCACCCGTTGTATTTGAACATAGAGCCTATCACACCCGATCATCACGTGGTGTCTCCGCACGAAGAACTTTTGCAACGGTGCATACTCAGGGAGAACACTTCTTGATAATTTAGTGAGAGATCATCTTAAAATGCTACCGTCAATCAAAGCAAGATAAGATGCATAAAGGATAAACATCACATGCAATCAATATAAGTGATATGATATGGCCATCATCATCTTGTGCTTGTGATCTCCATCTTCGAAGCACCGTCGTGATCACCATCGTCACCGGCGCGACACCTTGATCTACATTGTAGCATCATTGTGTTACGCCATCTATTGCTTCTACGACTATCACTATCGCTTAGTGATAAAGTAAAGCAATTACAGGGCGTTTGCATTTCATACAATAAAGCGACAACCTTATGGCTCCTGCCAGTTGCCGACAACTTCGGTTACAAAACATGATCATCTCATACAATAAAATATAGCATCACGTCTTGACCATATCACATCACAACATGCCCTGCAAAAACAAGTTAGACATCCTCTACTTTGTTGTTGCAAATTTTACGTGGCTGCTATGGGCTTAGCAAGAACCGTTCTTACCTACGCATCAAAACCACAATGATAGTTCATCAAGTTAATGTTGTTTTAACCTTCGCAAGGACCGGGCGTAGCCACACTCGGTTCAGCTAAAGTGAGAGAGACAGACACCCGCCAGTCACCTTTAAGCACGAGTGCTCGTAACAGTGAAACCAGTCTCGCGTAAGTGTACGCGTAATGTCGGTCCGGGCCGCTTCATCTCACAATACCACTAAGCCAAAGTATGACATGCTGGTAAGCAATATGACTTGTATCGACCACAACTCACTTGTGTTCTACTCATGCATATGACATCTACGCATAAAACCAGGCTCGGATGCCACTGTTGGGGAACTTAATAATTTCAAAAAAAATTCCTACGCACACGCAAGATCATGGTGATGCATAGCAACGAGAGGGGAGAGTAATGTCCACGTACCCTCGTAGACCGTAAGTGGAAGCGTTATGACAACGCGGTTGATGTAGTCGTACGTCTTCATGATCCGACCGATCCAAGTACCAAACGTACGACACCTCCGAGTTCAGCACACATTCAGCTCGACGACGATCCCCGGACTCCGATCCAACAAAGTGTCGGGGATGAGTTCCGTCAGCACGACGGCGTGGTGACGATGATGATGTTCTACCGGCGCAGGGCTTCACCTAAACTCCGCGACGATATGACCGAGGTGGAATATGGTGGAGCGGGGCACCGCACACGGCTAAGGAACAATCACATAGATCAACTTGTGTGTTCTAGGGTGCCCCCCTGCCCCCGTATATAAAGGATCAAGGGGGGTGCGGCCGTTCCTAGGAGGAGGCGCGCCGGAGGAGTCCTACTCCCACCGGGAGTAGGACTCCCCCCTTTCCTTAGTTAGACTAGGACTTGGGGGGAAGGAGGAGAGGGGAGAAAGGAAAGGGGGGGGGGGGGCGCCGCCCCCCTCCTTGTCCTATTTGGACTTGGGGGGGGGGGGAGGGGCACTCGGCTGCCCCTAGGCCTCCTCTCCTCTTCCTCCACTAGGCCCAATAAGGCCCATTAGGTCACCGTGGGGTTCCGGTAACCTCCTGGTACTCCGGTAAAATGCCGATTTCACCCGGAACACTTCCGATGTCCAAACATAGGCCTCCAATATATCAATCTTTATGTCTCGACCATTTCGAGACTCCTCATCATGTCCGTGATCACATCCGGGACTCCGAACAAACTTCGGTACATCAAAACTTATAAACTCATAATAAAACTATCATCGTAACGTTAAGCATGCGGACCCTACGGGTTCGAGAACTATGTAGACATGACCTAGAACTATTCTCGGTCAATAACCAATAGCGGAACCTGGATGCTCATATTGGCTCCTACATATTCTGCGAAGATCTTTATCGGTCAAACCGCATAACAACATACGTTGTTCCCTTTGTCATCGGTATGTTACTTGCCCGAGATTCGATCGTCGGTATCCAATACCTAGTTCAATCTCGTTACTGGCAAGTTTCTTTACTCATTACGTAATGCATCATTCCGTAACTAACTCATTAGCTACATTGCTTGCAAGGCTTATAGTGATGTGCATTACCGAGAGGGCCCAGAGATACCTCTCCGACAATCGGAGTGACAAAACCTAATCTTTAAATACGCCAACCCAACATGTACCTTTGGAGACACCTGTAGTACTCCTTTATAATCACCCAGTTATGTTGTGACGTTTGGTAGCACCCAAAGTGTTCCTCCGGTAAACGGGAGTTGCATAATCTCATAGTTACAGGAACATGTATAAGTCATGAAGAAAGCAATAGCAATATACTAAACGATCAAGTGCTAGGCTAACGGAATGGGTCATGTCAATCACATTATTCTCCTAATGATGTGATCCCGTTAATCAAATGACAACACATGTCTATGGTTAGGAAACATAACCATCTTTGATTAATGAGCTAGTCAAGTAGAGGCATACTAGTGATGTTATGTTGGTCTATGTATTCACACATGTATTATGTTTCCGGTTAATACAATTCTAGCATGAATAATAAGCATTTATCATGATATGAGGAAATAAATAATAACTTTATTATTGCCTCTAGGGCATATTTCCTTCAGTGGCCAGCGACGACGCCATCCATGGAGACCCACCATGTCTGCTCGGTATCAAGCACCGGCAGCCCCGTGAGATCGAATAAAAGATAAAATGCAGTGGTGAGTGCAGAACCTCCTTGGTGGCACCGAGTTGGCCTCGGCTTCATTGGAGGTATTGGTGGGGGTGTTGTGGTTCCGGTGGGGCAGGTCAAGACGGCGCTGTGGGGATTGAGGTGGCGCGATAAACGAGGCGAACATCGGGGCAGCTCCTTGGAGGTGGAGGACGGGGCGGCTGATCCGGCGGGACGACAAGATCGACGACGGATCCTCATCTGGTGCAGTGGATGAGGGACGGTGAGCTGTTGCGGTGGACGACGTAGTCGGGGAAGAGTCTCCGGCTGGGCGGCGGTCGAGAGGCCGACGGAGGAGCGTGGGGTTTCGCGGGTTTTGGCGGCCTCGGTGTATGAATGGGGGGGCGAAGGGGGAGGGGGGAGCCAAGCTTTGGGACACGCTTGTTCGAAATGTAGGTTAAGTTACCAGCATACCCCCACCGGTTTTGACACGCGACGTGGAGCTTCATTTCCAGCTGAGGGGTAGAAGGGGGATTTCGCGTGTCTGGGCTGCGGGACTGATTTCAGAAGAGGAGGGGGTTTTCGTGCACGTCGAAATTTCGAGATAACAAGGCGCGGCGCCGGTTGAAGAGGCGGGAGTTTCAAAGCAGGTGAGACAAAAGATACTCGAGCTTGAAAATTTTGGGATAACAAGGTGCAGATTCCTTGTTCGGCAGAACAAACTTAACGTGTAAAAAAACAATTCATACAAGACACAAGAGAGTCATGTCCCCTTTTACTATATTGCTATAGATGCCATTGAAAAAACTACAAGAAAAATGTAAAAAAATCGGGAGAACAAGATTACCCTGCACAGTACCAAATCAGTTTGCACTTCCCTCAACAACAACAAAAAACAAGTAAATTCCCACCAAAAGAAAGAGTATTGTCCCTTTTTATATGATTACAGATGCCAGGATCTCGAATTCAATTTTTGAATCCATGTTATGTTGAATTCGAATATATCGTTAGGTGACCTTGCGGTTTATAATAGATGTAGTCGTACATTTTGATCTTCCATTATATATGAACATTTTACTCCACCATGTGAACATATATATTGTCATCTACCATATGGACTAAATTTGAATTAATTTTCCTTATTTGAATACGATTGTTGCCAAGTTATACACTAATTTAAATATTATCTTGATAACAAAAAACATGCATATAGCAAGAATCACATTTCACTATGAACTACATGTACCATATGCTCTCCAATTCAAATATTTGTATCAATTTTATGTTGAATTCAAATCATAGTACATTATTGGTCTAGGTAGTGAGATGTTCGGGATAATCTAAACCCTGTTTTCATATGTATAATTTTTGGCTGAACTGGGACAAGTTTTGGTATAAGCTTCTTGCAAAACCGGACATTCTCTCAACAAGCCTCGTGGTTCTGAGAGGGAACGTGTCACCTTTGTGTGCGAAATGATATACGCTGCCTCCCCCCCTATTTTTCTTTACAGAGGCAACATAGAACTATATGAGTGCCCTATTAAATTTTGGAATTATTTCGGGTTTGTTTGGCCTTTTTATACATTAATTGATTTTCTGGACTTTTAATGTGCATTATCTAAATATGAATTGCATGCACATGCTCCGGTGCACCAAAGTTGGTTGAAAAATCACATGTGTGTCCTTGGTTGAATTTCTAGGTCCCATGGAAAAAATGAGAATGAAATTCAAACATCTGGGTGTCGTGACTCGGCCGAGAACATCAAGAAACTTAGATTTTAAATTCATGTAAATCCAAAACTCGCCTGGAAATAATGAAACTTGGCATGGTGTCATGTCATGGAACTAACATGTTGTGGTAGAAAAATTGGGCCGATTTGGAAGCTTGTGGTTCTAAGAGGGAACAAGCCACCTTTGAGTGTGAAATGATATACGCTGCCCCCCTGAGTTTCTTAACAAAGGCAACATAGAACTACATGAGTGCCTTATTAAATTTTGGAATTCTTCCGGGTTCGTTTGTCATTTTTTATACATTAATTGAGTTTCTGGTCATTTAATGTGCATAAGTCAAATTTGAACTACAAGCACATGCTCTCGTGCACCAAAGTTGGTTGAAAAATCACATCTGTGTCCTCGGGTGAATTTCTAGGTCCCATGCAAGAAATGAGAATAAAATTCAAATATCTGGGCATCGTGGCTCGGCCGAGAACATTGAGAAACTTGGTTTTAAAATTCTTATAAATCCAAAACACGTTTGAAAATCATGAAACTTGGCATGGTGTCATGTCATGGTACTACCATGCAATGGTAAAAAAAATTGGCCGAATAGGAACAGATTTTGGTATAAGCTTCTTGCAAACCGAAGCTTCTCTCAAGAAGGCTCGTGGTTCTGAGAGGGAATGTGCCACCTTTGAGTGCGAAATAATATACGTTGTCCCCCTTGAGTTTATTTACAAAGGAAACATAGAACTACATGAGTGCCCTGTTAAATTTTGGAATTATTTCGGGTTCGTTTGGCCTTTTTTACATATTAATTGAGTTTTTGGTCATTTAATGTGCACAATTCAAATTTAAACTACAAGCACATGCTCCCATGCACCAAAGTTGGTTGAAAAATCACATCTGTGTCCTCAGGTGAATTTCTAGGTCCCATGCAAAAAATGAGAATAAAATTCAAACATCTGGGCATCTGATACGTCCATTTTGCATCATGCTTTTATATCAATATTTATTGCATTATGGGCTGTCATTACAATTATATCTCAATACTTATGGCTATTCTCCCTTATTTTACAAGGTTTACCATGAAGAGGGGGAATGCCGGCAGCTGGAATTCTGGCTGGAAAAGGAGCAAACGTTGCAAACCTATTCTGCACAACTCCAAAAGTCCTGAAACTCCACGAAACAACTTTTTGGATTTATTAAGAATTTATGAGCAAAAGAAATAGGCCAGGGGGCCCACACCCTGTCCAGGAGACAGGGGGGCGCCCCCCCTGTAGGGCGTGACCCCCTATCTCCTGGGCCCCCTGGTGGGCCTCCGGCGTCCATCTTCTGCTATATCATCACTTTTACCCTGGAAAAAATCGTGGGCAAGCTTACGGGACGAAACTCCGCCGCCACGAGGCGGAACCTTGGCGGAATCAATCTAGGGCTCTGGCGGAGCTGTTCTGCCGGGGACACTTCCCTCCGGGAGGGGGAAATCATCACCAAAGTCATCACCAACGATCCTCTCATCGGGAGGGGGTCAATCTCCATCAACATCTTCACCAGCACCATCTCCTCTCAAAACCCTAGTTCATCTCTTGTACCCAATCTTGTATCAAAATCGGGTTGCTAGTAGTGTTGATTACTCCTTGTAGTTGATGCTAATTGGTTTACTTGGTGGAAGATCATATATTCAGATCCTTTATGCATATTATTACACCTCTGATTATGAACATGAATATGCTTTATGAGTAGTTACGTTTGTTCCTGAGGACATGGGTGAAGTCTTGCTATTAGTAGTCATGTGAATTTGGTATTCGTTCGATATTTTGATGAGATGTATGTTCTCTTTCCTCTAGTGGTGTTATGTGAACGTCGACTACATGAAACTTCACCATTATTTGGGCCTAGAGGAAGGCATAGGGAAGTAATAAGTAGATGATGGTTGCTAGAGTGACAGAAGCTTAAACCCTAGTTTATGCGTTGCTTCGTTAGGGGTTGATATGGACCCATATGTTTAATGATGTGGTTAGGTTTACCTTAATACTCCTTTTTGTAGTTGCGGATGCTTGCAATAGGGGTTAATCATAAGTGGGATGCTTGTCCAAGTTAGGGTAGTACCCAAGTGCTGGTCCACCCACATATCAAATTATCAAAGTACCGAACGTGAATCTTACGAACGTGATGAAAACTAGCTTGACGATAACTCCCAATGTGTCCTCGGGAGCTCCTTCCTCATTATTAGAATTTGTCCAGGATTATCCTTTGTTACATAAAGGATTGGGCCACCTTGCTACACTTTATTTACTTTATTTACTTTTTGCTCGTTACTATTTATCTTATCACAAAACTATCTATCACTTATTATTTCAGTGCTTGCAGAGAAAACCTTACTGAAAACCGCTTAACATTTCCTTCTGCTCCTTGTTGGGTTCGACACTCTTACTTATCGAAAGGACTAAGATAGATCCCCTACACTTGTGGGTCATCAAGACTCTTTTCTGGCGCCGTTGCCGGGGAGTATAGCGCTTTTGGTGCGTGGAACTTGGTAAGGAAACATTTATATAGTGTGCTGAAATTTTCTATTACTTGTCACTATGGAAACTAATCCTTTGAGGGGCTTGTTTGGGGTATCTTCACCCCAACCAGAAGAGCAAAGAGATACTCCTCAACCTATTGAACCTTATGAAAATATTCACTTTGAGATTCCTTCGGGTATGATAGAAAAACTGCTAGCTAATCCTTTTGCAGGAGACGGAACATTGCATCCCGACTTACACCTTATCTTTGTGGATGAAGTTTGTGGATAATTTAAGCTTGCAGCTATCCCCGATGATGTTGTCAAAAGGAAGGTCTTCCCTTTATCTTTGAAGGGAGATGCAATGACATGGTATAGGCTATGTGATGATACGAGATTTTGGAATTATAAGCGACTGAAGTTGGAATTTCACCAGAAGTTCTATCTTATGCATCTTGTTCATCGTGATCGTAATTACATATATAATTTCTGGCCTCACAAAGGAGAAAGCATCACTCAAGCTTGGGGGAGGCTTAAGTCAATGTTATATTCATGCCCCAATCAAGAGCTCTCTCGGGAAATGATTATTCAGAATTTTTATGCTCGGCTTTCTCTTGATAATCGCAACCTGCTCGATACTTCCTGTGTTGGTTCCTATATGCTGAAGACTATTGATTTCAAATGGGACTTATTGGAAAGAATTAAACGCAACTCTGAAGATTGGGGTTCAGACGATGGTAAGGAGTCAGGTATGACACCTAAGTTCGATGGTGTTAAATATTTTATGGATACCGATGCTTTCCATGGATTTAGCTCTAAGTATGGACTTGACTCTGAGATAGTAGCTACTTTTTGTGAAACTTTTGCTACTCACGTTGATCTCCCTAAAGAGAAGTGGTTTAGAAATAATCCTCCTGTTGAAGTGAAAGTAGTTGCACCTATTACAGTCGAAGAAAAGACTATTACATATAGTGATCCTATTATTCCTTCTGCTTATGTCAAAAAACCTCCTTTTCCTGTTAGGATAAAAGATCATGTTAAAGCTTCGACTGTTGTTCGTAAGAGTAATACTAGGACCTATACACCTCCTGAGCAAATTAATGTTGAACCTGGTATTGCTATGATTAAAGATCTCTTGGATGAGGACTTAGATGGGCATGTTATCTCTTTCTTGGGTGAAACTGCTAATATGGCAAGACCCGATACTAAGACACGTAGACCTGTTGTAGGCACACCTGTTATTTCTGTTAAAATAGGAGATCATTGTTATCATGGCTTATGTGATATGGGTGCTAGTGCTAATGCGATACCTTATGATCTTTATAAAGAAATTATGCACAATATTGCACTTGTTGAATTAGAAGACATTGATGTTACTATTAAGCTTGCTAATAGGGACATCATTAAACCTATTGGGATTGTTAGAGATGTTGAAGTCTTGTGTGGTAAGATTAAATACCCTGCTGATTTTCTTGTTCTTGGTTCCCCACGAGATGATTTTTGTCCCATTATTTTTGCTAGACCCTTCTTGAATACTGCTAGTGCTAAGATTAATTGTGAAAAGAATATTGTCACTATTGGCATAGATGGTATGTCTCATGAGTTTAATTTCGCTAAGTTCAGCAGACAACCTCGTGAAAGGGAACCACCTAGTAAGGATGAAATTATTGGTCTTGCTTCCATTGCTGTTCCTCCAACTGATCCGTTAGAACAATATTTGTTAGACCATGAAAACGACATGTTTATGAAGGAAAGGGAAGAAATAGATGAAGTGTTCCTTAAACAAGAACCTATGCTAAAACATAACCTTCCCGTTGAAATTCTTGGGGATCCCCCTCCACCCAAGGGTGATCCCGTGTTCGAACTCAAACCCTTACCTGATAATCTCAAGTATGCTTATCTTGATGAAAAAGAAATATATCCTGTTATTATTAGTGCTAACCTTTCAGAGAAAGAAGAAGAAAGATCATTGAAAACTCGGAAGAAGCACCGAGCTGCTATTGGATATACTCTAGACGATCTTAAGGGCATTAGTCCCACATTATGTCAACACAAAATTTCAGTGGAGAAAGATGCCAAAACAGTTAGAGATCCTCAAAGACGATTAAACCCCAAAATGAAGGAAGTGGTAAGAAAGGAGATTCTAAAACTCCTTGAGGCAGGTATTATTTATCCTGTTGCTGATAGTGAATGGGTAAGCCCTGTCCATTGTGTCCCTAAAAAGGGAGGTATTACCGTTGTTCCTAATGATAAAGATGAATTGATCCCGCAAAGAATTATTACAGGCTATAGGATGGTAATTGATTTCCGTAAGTTAAATAAAGCTACTAAGAAAGATTTTACCCTTTACCTTTTATTGATCAAATGCTAGAAAGGCTATCCAAACACACACATTTTTGCTTTCTAGATAGTTATTCTGGCTTCTCTCAAATACCTGTGTCCGCGAAGGATCAATCTAAAACTACTTTTACTTGCCCTTTTGGTACTTTTGCTTATAGACGTATGCCTTTTGATTTATGTAATGCACATGCTACCTTTCAAAGATGCATGATGGCTATATTTTCTGATTTTTGTGAAAAGATTTGTGAGGTATTCATGGATGACTTCTCCGTCTATGGATCCTCTTTTGATGATTGTTTGAGCAACCTTGATCGAGTTTTGCGGAGATGCGAAGACACTAGTCTGGTCCTGAATTGGGAAAAGTGTCACTTTATGGTTATTGAAGGCATTGTCTTGGGGCACAAGGTCTCCGAGAGAGGTATTGAAGTTGATAAAACCAAAGTTGATGCTATTGAAAAGATGCCATGTCCCAAGGACATTAAAGGTATAAGAAGTTTCCTTGGTCATGCCAGCTTTTATAGGAGGTTCATTAAGGAATTTTCTAAAATCTCTAGGCCTCTGACTAATTTATTGCAAAAAGATATTCCTTTTGTCTTTGATGATGATTGTGTAGAAGCATTTGAAACACTTAAGAAAGCTTTGATCACTGCACCTATTGTTCAACCACCTGATTGGAATTTACCTTTTGAAATTATGTGCAATGCTAGTGATTATGCTGTAGGTGCTGTTTTAGGGCAAAGAGTTGATAAGAAATTGAATGTTATCCAGTATGCTAGTAAGACTCTTGATACTGCCTAGAGAAATTATGCTACTACTGAAAAAGAGTTCTTAGCAGTTGTGTTTGCATGTGATAAGTTTAGACCTTATATTGTTGATTCCAAAGTTTCTATTCACACTGATCATGCTGCTATTAAATATCTTATGGAAAAGAAAGATGCTAAGACTAGACTCATTAGATGGGTTCTCTTGATCCAAGAATTTGACTTGCATATTATTGATAGAAAGGGAGCTGAGAACCCCGTTGCAGACAACTTGTCTAGGTTAGAGAATGTTCTTGATGACCCACTGCCTATTAATGATAGTTTTCCTGATGAACAATTAGCGGTTGTCAATGCTTCTGGTACTACTCCTTGGTATGCTGATTATGCTAATTACATTGTTACTAAATATATACCGCCTAGTTTCACATACCAGCAAAAGAAAAAGTTCTTTCATGATTTAAGACATTACTTCTGGGATGATCCACACCTTTATAAAGGAGTAGATGGTATTATTAGACCTTGTGTGCCTGAGCATGAAAAGGAACAAATCCTACGCAAGTGTCACTCTGAATCTTATGGAGGACACCACGCTGGAGATAGAACTGCACACAAGGTACTACAATCTGGTTTTTATTGGCCTACTCTCTTCAAAGATGCTCGTAAGTTTGTCTTATCTTGTGATGAATGTCAAAGAATAGGTAACATTAGTAGACGTTAAGAAATGCCTATGAATTACTCTCTTGTTATTGAACCGTTTGATGTTTGGGGCTTTGATTATATGGGACCTTTTCCTGCCTCCAATGGTTATACACATATTTTAGTTGCTGTTGATTACGTTACTAAGTGGGTAGAAGCTATTCCAACTAGTAGTGCTGATCATAACACTTCTATTAAAATGCTTAGAGAAGTTATTTTTCCAAGGTTTGGTGTCCCTAGATATCTTATGACTGATGGTGGTTCACACTTTATTCATGGTGCTTTCCGTAAGATGCTTGCTAAGTATGATGTCAATCATAGAATCGCATCTCCTTATCACCCGCAGTCTAGTGGTCAATTAGAGTTGAGCAATAGAGAGCTCAAATTAATTTTGCAAAAGAGTGTGAATAGATCTAGAAAGAATTGGTCCAAAAAACTTGATGATGCATTATGGGCCTATAGAACTGCATACAAAAATCCTATGGGTATGTCTCCATATAAGATGGTTTATGGAAAAGCATGTCATTTACCTCTTGAACTTGAACATAAAGCATATTGGGCTATTAAAGAGCTCAATTATGACTTCAAACTTGCCGATGAGAAGAGGTTGTTTGATATTAGCTCACTTGATGAATGGAGAACCCAAGCATATGAGAATGCCAAGCTTTTCAAAGAAAAAGTCAAACGCTGGCATGATAAGAGGATACAAAAGCGTGAGTTTAACGTAGGAGATTATGTGTTATTATTCAACTCTCGTTTAAGATTTTTTGCAGGAAAACTTCTCTCAAAATGGGAAGGTCCCTATGTTATCGAGGAGGTCTATCGTTCTGGTGCTATAAAAATCAACAACTTCGAAGGCACAAATCCGAGGGTGGTTAACGGTCAAAGAATTAAACATTATATTTCAGGTAATCCTATCAATGTTGAAACTAATAATATTGAAACCATAACCCCCGAGGAATACATAAGAGACACTTTCCAGAATGTTCCAGACCCCGAAAAGGCATAGGTACGTGGTACGGTAAGTAAACCGACTCCAAAACAACTCTAATGGCAATTTTTATCAGTTTTGGATTATTTAAGAATTTTAGGAAGAAAGAAGTAGCCCGAAAGGGACACGAGGAGAGGAGGCCGCGCCCCCCCTATAGGGCACGCCCCCCTGTCTCGTGGGCACCTCGTGTGCCTCCCGAACTCTGTTTTATTGTATGTTATGTATTTTGGTCGGTAAAAATTCGTTATATATACTCCCGAAGGTTTTGACCACCGTATCACGCAAATATCCTCTGTTTTCATTTCAAGCTGTTTCTGTTTCAGATCTAGAGCATCATGTCATCTCCAAGCGCTCCCAAGGACAAGTTTTTCGAGAGGGTTATCAACCCCTATCTCGCGGAGGTGCTGCATCACCCTCAAACCATTGAGATGCATGAGGGAGTGCTGCACATCCGTGATGTAGAGGGACCAAGGCGTACCGGGATCATGGAGACAAAGCTCGAAGCCATGGAGCAAGAAGTTTTCAAGTGTCAAGGGATGGTGGAGCGTGGACTCAACGCCAACTAGATGATGATCACGGAGTTCACCAACAACCACAAGCTGGATGCCAAAGTCATTGGGGAGACCATCTTCAAGCTTCAAGAGAAAATCGAGCACCTCCAAGCCCAGATTTATGAGCTGCAAAACCAGAACTGTGAGTATGAATATAGATTCAAGCGAATGAGTTTGGCTGCAGATTTAAGGATCCCAGAGACTCGATCATCCTTTTATGATGGAGAGCCTATGCCTTGGAAGACGGACGACAAGACTACATCATCAAAGATTCCCACTTCACCACCTCCGAAGAAATAATCACTTGGGTATGGGCACTCCCCTTGGCAACTGCCAAGCTTGGGGGAGGTGCCCCGGTATCGTGTCACCATCACACTCCTATCTTTACCGCTTTATTTAGTTCGATCCTTTTAGTAGTATCTTAATCTAGTAGATTGAAGTTTTGATATCAAGTAGTTTTGAGTTTTGCATTGTGATCTCTTTATGTAAGTGAGTCCATGTGCTATCTATAATAAAGATTAGTGTTGAGTCAAGGGCTTTGCTATGTTGCTATGATCTTGAGAAAGTAGAAAGAACAGAAGAGTTCATATTGATCTTATGGATAGTGATAACTTCACACATAGAAAGTATGAGGCATAAAAATTGTTGAGAGTTGATGAACGTAGCCTTGGTCATCATTGCAATTAATAGGAAGTGATAAGGAAAGAGGGGTTCACATATAAATATATTATCTTGGACATCTTTTATGATTGTGAAGCACTCATTAAGTATGACATGCTAAAAGAGTTGATGTTGGACAAGGAAGACAACGTAATGGTTTATGTTTTCCGACATCTCAGTCAAAGTATATTGTCATTGACCTTCCAAACATGTTGAGCTTGCATTTCCCCCTCTTGCTAGCCAAATTCCTTGCACCAAGTAGAGATACTACTTGTGCTTTCAAATATCCTCAAATCCAGTTTTGCCATGAGAGTCCACCATACCTACCTATGGATTGAGTAAGATCCTTCAAGTAAGTTGTCATCGGTGCAAGCAATAAAAATTGCTCTCTAAATATGTATGACTTATTAGTGCAGAGAAAATAAGCTTTGTACAAACTTGTTGTGGAAGTAATAAAAGCGACGGATTGCATAATAAAGGTCCACATACAAGGGGCAATATAAAGTGACGTTCTTTTGCATTAAGATTTCGTGCATCAACCCTAAACGTGCATGATAACCTCTACTTCCCTCTGCGAAGGGCCTATCTTTTACTTTACGTTTTTACTTTATGCTTGAGTCAAGGTGATCCTCACCTTTCCCCTTTTTCATTTTCTCCTTTGGCAAGCTCCTCGCATTTGAAAGATCATGATACATATATCCAATTGGATGTAAGTTGGCATATGCTATTATTGTTGACATCACCTAAAGGTGAATACGTTGGGAGGCAACACAATAAGCCCATATCTTTCTCAGTGTCCGGCTGAAACTCTATAACCACAAGTATTGCGTGAGTGTTAGCAATTATGGGAGACTACGAGATAGTTGAGTATGTGAGCTTGTTGAAAAGCTCTATTATTGACTCTTTCTGATGTTACGATAAATTGCAATTGCTTCAATGACTGAGATTATAGTTTGTTAGTTCCCAATGAAGTTTATGAACCATACTTGACATTGTGAATTGCTTATTACTTGAGCATAGGAAATCATATGACAAAATCTATATATGTTACTGTTATTAGAATGATCATGATGCCCTCATGTCCATATTTTATTTTTTATCGACACCTCTATCTCTAAACATGTGGACATATTTTTCGATTTCAGCTTCCGCTTGAGGACAAGCGAGGTCTAAGCTTGGGGGAGTTGATACGTCCATTTTGCATCATGCTTTTATATCAATATTTATTGCATTATGGGCTGTCATTACACATTATATCTCAATACTTATGGCTATTCTCCCTTATTTTACAAGGTTTACCATGAAGAGGGGGAATGCCGGCAGCTGGAATTCTGGCTGGAAAAGGAGCAAACGTTGGAAACCTATTCTGCACAACTCCAAAAGTCCTGAAACTCCATGAAACAACTTTTTGGATTTATTAAGAATTTATGAGCGAAAGAAATAGGCCAGGGGGCCCACATCCTGTCTAGGAGACAGGGGGGTGCGTGATAGGTCTCCAACGTATCTAAATTTTTTGATTGTTCCATGCTATTATATTACTTGTTTTGGATGCTTATGGGCTTTATTCTACATATTTATATCATTTTTGGGACTAACCTTCTAACCGGAGGCCCAACCCATATTGCTATTTTTTTGCCTATTTCAGTATTTTGAAGAAAAGGAATATCAAACGGAGTCCAAACGGAATCAAAACCTTTGGGAGCGTTATTTTTGGAACAAATCTGATTCGAAGAGCCTGGAGTGCAAGTCAAGAAAGCTCCGAGGGCCCCACAATATAGGAGGCCCCCCCTGTAGGGCGCGCCCCCTTGTCTCGTCGGCCCCTCGGGCATCCACTGACGTACTTCTTCCTCCTATATATACCTATGGACCCCGAAAACATCCAGGGGCACCGCGAAACACAATTTCCACCACCGTAACCTTCTGTATCTGCGAGATCCCATCTTGGAGCCTTTGTCGGCACTCTGCCGGAGGGGGAATCGACCATGGAGGGCCTCTACATCAACATCCTTGCCCCTCCTATGAGTTGTGAGTAGTTTACCTCAGACCTACGGGTCCATAGTTATTAGCTAGATGGCTTCTTCTCTCTTTTTGGATCTCAATACAATGATCTCCCCCTCTCTTATGGAGATCTATTCGATGTAATCTCTTTTTGCGGTGTGTTTGTCAAGATCCGATGAATTGTGAGTTTATGTTCAGATTTATCTATGGTTATTAATTGAATCTTCTCTGAATTCTTTTATGTATGATTGAGTTATCTTTGCAAGTCTCTTCGAATTATCAGTTTGGTTTGGCCTACTAGATTGATCTTTCTTGCCATGGGAGAAGTGCTTAGCTTTGGGTTCAATCTTGCGGTGTTCTTACCCAGTGACAGAAAGGGTTGCAAGACACGTATTGTATTGTTGCCATCGAGGATAACAAGATGGGGTTTATATCATATTGCTTGAGTTTATCCCTCTACATCATATCATCTTGCTTAAAGTGTTACTCGGTTCTTATGAACTTAATACTCTAGATGCATGCTGGATAGCTGTCGATGTATGGAGTAATAGTAATAGATGCAGGCAGGAGTCGGTCTACTTGTTTTGGATATGATGCCTATATACATGATCATGCCTAGATAATGTCATAATTATTCGCTTTTCTATCAATTGCTTGACAGTAATTTGTTCACCCACCGTAATACTTATGCTCTCGAGGGAAGCCTCTAGTGAAACCTATGGCTCCTGGGTCTATCTCTTATCTTATTTGCTTTCAATCTACTTTTATTTTCATCTTTTCTTTCTTGCATCTATATCATAAAATACCAAAAATATATTTATCTTATCGTACTATCTCTATTAGATCTCACTTTCGCAAGTGGCCGTGAAGGGATTGACAACCCCTTTATTGTGTTGGTTGCGAGTTCTCAGTTTGTTTGTGTAGGTGCGTGGGACTTTTGAGGAGCCTCCTACTGGATTGATACCTTGGTTCTCAAAAACTGAGGGAAATACTTACGCTAGACTTGCTGCATCACACTCTCCTCTTCGGGGAAAACCAACGCTAGCTCAAGACGCAGCAAGAAGGATTTCTAGCGCCGTTGCCGGGGAGGTCTTTGCTCAAGTCAAGACATACCAAGTACCCATCACAAACTCATCTCCCTCGCATTTACATTATTTGCCATTTGCCTCTCGTTTTCCTCAACCCCACTTCACCCTTGCCGTTTTATTCGCCCTCTCTTTCCCAATCTCCTCCTCTCTTTTTCGCTTGCCTCCTTTTGTGTGCTTGTTTTCTGTTTGACCTTATGGCTACGCCTAAGGGACCTGAACACCTTCTTAGAAGGATGGATGAGATTGAATCAAATATTAGAAGCTTTATGAATTTGCAATTTGAGCATAATAATTTCTTTAGAAAAGAGCTTAAGGAACAAAAAAGTTTTTTAGGATTTATGAACAAAGAGCTTGATGATATGAATAAAGAATTCTATGGTGTTAACGCTCAAATTACCCGACTTGAAAATGCTATAGCCAAAATTTCTAACAAGCAAGCCACCTTAGTCAATAAGATGGCCGCTAAACCAGAAAAATTACACGAAAATAATGATGAGGACCTTAAAGTTATTGATGCGTCTCCTATTAGACCTATGTTTTGCAATATGAATTTTGATGATTATGGGACTGATGATGAATCAACTTTGCCTAGAAGGCATCCCAAAAATTCGAAGTTTTTAGATCTTAATGCTAAATTTGGTAAAAGAGAGATTGGAGAATCCTCAACTTCTAATAATATTGAACCTACTATCTAGGATTTCAAGGAATTTGATTATGATAATTGCTCTTTAAAAGTTTGTATTTCCTTGTTGCAATCCATTGTTAATTCTCCTCATGCTTATAGTCAAAACAAAGCTTTTACCAAACATATTGTTGATGTCTTGATGCAATCTTCTGATGAAAAACTTAATTTGGAAGTTTCTATACCTAGAAAACTTAATTATGAGTGGGAACCTACTATAAAGATTAGAATTAAAGATTTTGTGTGTTTTGCTTGGTGTGATTTGGGTGCTAGTGTTTCCACAATTCCGAAAACTTTATGCGATATTCTAGACTTCCATGATCTTGATGATTGCTCTTTAAATTTGCACCTTGCGGATTCCACCATTAAAAAGCCTATGGGAAGGATCAATGATGTTCTTATTGTTGATAATAGAAATTTGGTGCCCGTAGATTTTATCGTTCTTGATATAGATTGCAATCTTTCTTGCCCTATTATTCTTGGTAGACCTTTCCTTAGAACGATTGGTGCGATTATTGATATGAAGGAAGGGAAACTAAGATTCCAATTTCCTTTAAAGAAAGGCATGGAGCACTTTCCAAGAAAGAGAGTCAAATTACCTTATGAATCTATCATGCGTGCTACTTATGAATCAAGTGCCAAAGATGGCACTCGTTAGATCTATCCTTGCTTTTATGCCTAGATAGGGGCGTTAAACGATAGCGGTAGTTGGGAGGCAACCCAATTTTCTTTATGTTCTTTGTTTTTGTTCCTGTTTAGTGTTAAATTTTGTTTCTACTTTCTGTTTAGATGTGTTTTTATCTTTTCTTTAGTGTTTGTGCCAACTAGAACCTATAGGATAAACTATGATGATGGTTGATTTGATTCTGCTGAAAAACAGAAACTTTGCACTCACGAGAAAAAAATAAATAAATCGCAGAAAAGAGCTTTTGCATTGATTATTTTTTATGCTGATCAATAAACAAAATTTCCAGTACGTACTATTTTGGTAGGATTTTTAGAGTTCCACAAGTTTGCGTTAGTTACAGATTGCTACAGACTGTTCTGTTTTTGACAGATTCTGTTTTCCGTGTGTTGTTTGCTTATTTCAATGCATCTATGGCTAATAAATTAGTTTATAAACCATAAGGTAGTTGGAATACAGTAGGTTTAACACCAAAATAAATAAAGAATGAGTTCATTGCAGTACCATATGTGGTGGTTTTGTTTTCTTTCACTAACGGAGCTTATAAGATTTCCTGTTGAGTTTTGTGTTCTGAAGTTTTCAAGTTTTGGGTAAAGCTTTTATGGACTATGGAATAAAGAGTGGAAAGAGCCTAAGCTTGGGGATGCTTATGGAACCCCAAGATATTCAAGAATAGCCAAAACCCTAAGCTTGGGGATGCCCCAGGAAGGCATCCCCTCTTTCGTCTTCGTTCATTGGTAACTTTACTTGGAGCTATATTTTTATTCACTACATGATATGTGTTTTGCTTGGAGCGTCGTGTATTATATTGGTCTTTGCTTGCAAGTTTACCACAATCATCCTTGCTGTAACACACCTTTTTGGAGAATCCTATTTGATTAGAATTTGCTAGAATACTCTATGTGCTTCACTTATATCTTTTAAGCTTGATAGTTTTTGCTCTAGTGCTTCACTTATATCTTTTAGAGCATGGTGGTGGATTAATTTTATAGAAATTGCTAGTCTCTCATGCTTCACTTATATTATTTTGAGAGTCTCTTAGAACAGCATGGTATTTGCTATGGTTTTAATTTGGTCCTAGAATGATGAGCATCCAAGTTGGGTATAATAAAAACTGTCATAGAAACTGAATTGGATGCTATGATCAATTTGATGCTTGATAATTGTTTTGAGATATGGAGGTAGTAATATTAAAGTCATGCTAGTTGGGTGACTATGGATTTAAAGAATGCTTGAGTTGAAGTTTGTGATTCCCGTAGCATGCACGTATGGTGAACCGCTTTGTGATGAAGTTGGAGCACAATTTTATTTATTGATTGTCTTCCTTATGAGTGGCAGTCGGGGACGAGCGATGGTCTTTTCCTACCAATCTATCCCCCTAGGAGCATGCGTGTAGTGCTTTGGTTTTTGATGACTTCTAAATTTTTACAACAAGTATATGAGTTCTTTTGATTAATGTTGAGTCCATGGATTATACGCACTCCTTTCACCCCTCCATTATTACTAGCCTTTCTTGTATCGCGCAACTTTCGCCGGTACCATACACCCACCATACTCCTTCCTAAAAACAGCCACCATACCTACCTATTATGGCATTTCCATAGACATTCCGAGATATATTGCCATGCAACTTTCCACCGTTTCGTTCATATGACACACATTACTTTTGTCATATTGCTTTTTGCATGAACATGTAGTTGACATTGTATTTCTGGCAAAGCCATCGTTCATAACTATTTCATACATGTCACTCTTGATTCATTGCATATCCCAGTATACCGTTGGAGGCATTCATATAGAGTCATATTTTGTTCTAAGTATCGAGTTGTAATTGTTGAGTTGTAAAAAATAAAAGTGTGATGATCATCATTATTAGATCATTGTCCCAGTGAGGAAAGGATGATGGAGACTATGATTCCCCCATAAGTCGGGATGAGACTCCGGACGAAAAAAAAGAGGCCATAGAAAAGGCCCAAATAAAAAAATGAGAGAAAAAGAGAGAAGGGACAATGCTACTATCCTTTTACCACACTTGTGCTTCAAAGTAGCACCATGATCTTCATGATAGAGAGTCGCATATGTTGTCACTTTCATTTACTAGTGGGAATTTTTCATTATAGAAATTGGCTTGTATATTCCAATGATGGGCTTCCTCAAAATGCCCTAGGTCTTCGTGAGCAAGCAAGTTGGATGCACCCCACTAGTTTTATTTTGTTGAGCTTTCATATATTTATAGCTCTAGTGCATCCGTTGCATGGCAATCCCTACTCACTCACATTGATATCTATTAATGGGCATCTCCATAGCCCGTTGATACGCCTAGTTGATGTGAGACTATCTTCTCCTTTTTGTCTTCTCCACAACCACCGTTCTATTCCACATATAGTGCTATGTCCATGGCTCACGCTCATGTATTGCGTGAAAGTTGAAAAAGTTTGAGATTATTAAAGTATGAAACAATTGCTTGGCTCGTCATCGGGGTTGTGCATGATTAAATACTTTGTGTGATGAAGATAGAGCTTAGCCAGACTATATGATTTTGTAGGGATAACTTTCTTTTGGCCATGCTATTTTGAGAAGAAATGATTACTTGCTTAGTATGCTTGAAGTATTACTGTTTCTTATATCAATATGAACTTTTCTTTTGTATTATTTGGATCTGAACATTCATGCCACAATGAAAGAAAATTACATTATGAATTATGCTAGGTAGCATTCCACATCAAAAATTCTCTTTTGATCATTTACCTACTCGAGGACGAGCAGGAATTAAGCTTGGGGATGCTTGATACGTCTCCAACGTATCTATAATTTTTGATTGTTCCATGCTATTATATTACCTGTTTTTGATGCTTATGGGCTTTATTCTACATATTTATATCATTTTTGGGACTAACCTACTAACCGGAGGCCCAGTCCATATTGCTGTTTTTTTTGCCTATTTCAGTATTTTGAAGAAAAGGAATATCATACGGAGTCCAAACGGAATGAAACCTTCGGGAGCGTTATTTTTGGAACAAATCTGATCCGGAGAGCCTGGAGTGCTAGTCAAGAAAGCTCCGAGGGCCCCACGAGATAGGAGGGCACTCCCCCCTATAGGGCGCGCCCCCTTGTCTCGTGGGCCCCTCGGGCGTCCACCGACGTATTTCTTCCTCCTATATATACCTACGGACCCCGAAAACATCCAGGGGCACCACGAAACACAATTTCCACCACCATAACCTTCTGTATCCGCGAGATCCCATCTTGGAGCCTTCGCCGGCACTCTACCGGAGGGGGAATCGACCATAGAGGGCCTCTACATCAACATCCTTGCCCCTCCTATGAGTTGTGAGTAGTTTACCTCAGACCTATGGGTCCATAGTTATTAGCTAGATCGCTTCTTCTCTCTTTTTGGATCTCAATACAATGATCCCCCCTCTCTTGTGGAGATCTATTCGATGTAATCTCTTTTTGCGGTGTGTTTGTCAAGATCCAATGAATTGTGAGTTTATGTTCAGATTAATCTATGGTTATTAATTGAATATTCTCTGAATTCTTTTATGTATGATTGAGTTATCTTCGCAAGTCTCTTCAAATTATCGGTTTGGTTTGGCCTACTAGATTCATCTTTCTTGCCATGGGAGAAGTGCTTAGCTTTGGGTTCAATCTTGCGGTGTTCTTACCCAGTGACAGAAAGGGTTGCAAGACACGTATTGCATTGTTTCCATCGAGGATAACAAGATGGGGTTTATATCATATTGCATGAGTTTATCCCTCTACATCATATCATCTTGCTTAAAGCGTTACTCCGTTCTTATGAACTTAATACTCTAGATGCATGTTGGATAGCAGTCGATGTGTGGAGTAATAGTAGTAGATGCAGGCAGGAGTCGGTCTACTTGTTTTGGATGTGATGCCTATATACATGATCATGCCTAGATAACGTCATAATTATTCACTTTTCTATCAATTGCTTGACAGTAATTTGTTCACCCACCGTAATACTTATGCTCTCGAGAGAAGCCTCTAGTGAAACCTATGGCCCCCGGGTCTATCTCATCTTATTTGCTTTCAATCTACTTTTATTTTCATCTTTACTTTCTTGCATCTATATCATAAAATACCAAAACTATATTTATCTTATCATACTATCTCTATTAGATCTCACTTTCGCAAGTGGCCGTGAAGGGATTGACAACCCCTTTATTGCGTTGGTTGCGAGTTCTCAGTTTGTTTGTGTAGGTGCATGGGACTTTTGAGGAGCCTCCTACTGGATTGATACCTTGGTTCTCAAAAAATGAGGGAAATACTTACGCTACACTTGCTACATCACCCTCTCCTCTTCGGGGAAAACCAACGCTAGCTCAAGACGTAGCAGTGCCCTCCCCTATAGGGTGCGGCCCCTATATCATGGGCCGCCTGGTGGGCCTCTGGCGTCCATCTTCTGCTATATCATCACTTTTACCCTGGAAAAAAATCATGGGCAAGCGTACGGGATGAAACTCCGCCGCCACGAGGCGGAACCTTGGCGGAATCAATCTAGGGCTCTGGCAGAGCTGTTCTGCCGGGGACACTTCCCTCCGGGAGGGGTAAATCATCACCAACGTCATCACCAACGATCCTCTCATCGGGAGGGGGTTAATCTCCATCAACATCTTCACCAGCACCATCTCCTCTCAAAACCCTAGTTCATCTCTTGTATCCAATCTTGTATCAAAACCACAAATTGGTACCTGTGGGTTGCTAGTAATGTTGATTACTCCTTGTAGTTGATGCTAATTGGTTTAGTTGGTGGAAGATCATATGTTCAGATCCTTTATGCATATTATTACTCCTCTAATTATGAACATGAATATGCTTTGTGAGTAGTTACGTTTGTTCATGAGGACATGGGTGAAGTCTTGCTATTAGTAGTCATGTGAATTTGGTATTCGTTTGATATTTTGATGAGATGTATGTTGTCTTTCCTCTAGTGGTGTTATGTGAACATCGACTACATGACACTTCACCATTATTTGGGCCTAGAGGAAGGCATAGGGAAGTAATAAGTAGATGATGGGTTGCTAGAGTGACAGAAGCTTAAACCCTAGTTTATGCGTTGCTTCGTTAGGGGTTGATATGGACCCATATGTTTAATGTTGTGGCTAGGTTTACCTTAATACTCCTTTTTGTAGTTGCGGATGCTTGCAATAGAGGTTAATTATAAGTGGGATGCTTGTCCAAGTTAGGGCAGTACCCAAGTGCCGGTCCACCCACATATCAAATTATTAAAGTACCGAACGCGAATCTTATGAACGTGATGAAAACTAGCTTGACGATAATTCCCAATGTGTCCTCGGGAGCTCCTTCCTCATTATTAGAATTTGTCCAGGATTATCCTTTGTTACATAAAGGATTGGGACACCTTGCTGCACTTTGTTTACTTTATTTACTTTTTGCTCGTTACTATTTATCTTATCACAAAACTATCTATCACTTATTATTTCAGTGCTTGCAGAGAAAACCTTACTGAAAACCGCTTATCATTTCCTTCTGCTCCTCGTTGGGTTCGACACTCTTACTTATCAGAAGGACTACGATAGATCCCCTACACTTGTGGGTCATCAGCATCGTGGCTCGGTCAAGAACATTGAGAAACTTGGTTTTAAAATCATGAAACTTGGCATGGTGTCATGTCATGGTAGTACCATGCCATGGTAAAAAAATTGGCCGAATAGGAACAAATTTTGGTATAAGCTTCTTGCAAATCAGAGCTTCTCTCAAGAAGGCTCGTGGTTCTGAGAGGGAACGTGTCACCTTTGTGTCCATAATTCAAATTTGAAATACAAGCACATGTTCCAGTGCACCAAAGTTGGTTGGAAAATCACATGTGTGTCCTCGGGTAAATTTCTAGGTTCCATGCAAGAAATGGAATGAAATGCAAAATTCTGGGTGTCGTGGCTGGGCTGGAAACATTGAGAAACTTAGTTTTTTAATTCCTGTAAATCCAAAACATGCATGAAAATAATGAAACTTGGCTTGGTGCCATGACATGGCACCAACATGCTGTGGTAATTTTGCAGTCCGATTTGCGAAGGCGCACACATTAACAATCAACAAAGTCATTTTGGAACAAGTGATGTCACGTTACAATCAGAAACACAAGTATTATTGAAACAGTGGGTGTTCTATTTACTACCATTTACGTGCCGCCACGCATCCCCATTTTTTATTAGCTAGGAGGCGCCGTACAGGGCAGCTATTTGAGTACGAGAGGCGTGCGAGCAGACCCCTGCGCGTGCTTATCAGGAGGAGAGCCCTTTGACCTCTATCTGCCGTCCACCTCTCTCCCAAGGTCTCCATTAATGGCGCCCGAGCCTCTATTTAATGGCGTGGCTATGTCTCACTCGACTGAGATTTAAGAGAGAAAAAAGAAAATCTGAAAGCACAGATCTTGATGTAAGATCTGACAGACCTATATAGCATCTACTGCTACTTATAGCAAGACTGGTGAATATATAAGGACGATTAATTGTCTTACATAATTAGAAAGATAATTAACAAAGCCACATGCGGCTACGCCCGAAATACACAAGGGCAAAAGAAGAAGGAAGACAAGGATCTGGCTCGCTGATCTCTACTTTCTTGATGCGTTGCTGCAGGCCACGGGTACTAGTCTCCGCGGCGAGCGGCGATGAGCTCTTTCGTGTCCTCAAGACACTGCTTGAGAACATCCACGGATTCCTCCACCAGCCTTTGGCGCTCGATGCGGAGCATGTCATTCTCGTCCATAAGTTTCTTGATGATGACACCGGTCCTCTTCAACAAGGCACTGGTCTCCTCCTGCTGGTCTGCACTTCGGACGATCTTTGCCCTCAGCAGGTTGCGCTCAGACCGGAGCCTCTCATTGCCCTCCCTTAGTTATCGGATGACGATGGTAGCCTGTTCAAACAAGGCTTTCATGTCGTCCTACAACCTCGCCCAACCGGAGATCTGATCCATCTGGCTATGGTCGATCGCATGCATGCGCCTGTAAGAGTCGTCGCCTGCCCGCGAGAAATTTTTCCAGGCCGCCGCGGCGTGGCGGGACATCTCTGCTACATTCATGGTGCGACAGGACATCTCTGCTGCTTCTGCAGCATGGCCGGACCAGTCTGCTGCATCGACGACACGGCAGGACCGGCGTGCTGCTTCAGTGGCACGGCAGGACCTCTATGCTGCTACTTCCGCGCGGCAGGACATGTCGGCTGCTTTCGCAGCAAGGCGGGACATCTCTCGTGCTTCTGCTTCCATGCTTGCCTCTCCCTGGTGGCAATCTCTCGACCCAGAACTCACGCTGGCCATGGCAGACGCAAGGGAAGGATGCTGAATGACTTGTTTGTTTTTGTGGATGAGGAGTTGAGGAGGAATGTGCAGTCATGTTGGCATAGTAGTATTTATAACCGACTACTAATACGCTCCTAAGTGGGAAACCGTTTAGGTTGTGATCGGTGTGAACAGGTTTGCAATTCAATATAGTGTGGTGCTAATACGCTCCTAAGTGGGAAACAGTTTAGGTTGTGATCGGTGTGAACAGGTTTGCAATTCAATATAGCATGGAGTAATTTGGAATGTGACGAGACGCAAGCTCAAAATTTATTGATGGTTCTAGTTTCGAAGTGCGGCACTATTCCCCGATGGCGTTACGTGGGCACGTGTTCTCGGCCGTGGTGTAGCATATGCCATGGTAGTTCTTTTTCTACTACTGTGTACGTGCAATAATTTGCACCGTCGTATATATATCTTACGGTTAATGGGGCGTTCGACAGGAATAGCCGCGTGGCGAGCTATAGGCTAGTCTTTTTTTCAGACGCATTAAACCTATCTCTCGGGACTTCTCGCACGCACCATCGTGCCACCCATAAAAACTTGTACTTTGAGTTTAGTACGTTATACAGGAAGAGAAGAGAGGTGCACGCACGCACTCGTCCTCTCACACACGCGTCTGTTTTTTCTCGAAAAGGAGGATGATGACCCCCGGCCTCTGCATCTGGGAGTCACACACGCATTTGTAGCTATGAATTGTAGTGTTCTCAACCATTCGATTGGCTCTATCATGGATGTACCTATATACTAAAACATGTCTAGATACATCTATATTTTGACAAATGGAAGGCATGTATTGTGGAACAGAGGGAGTGCTTGTCATCAAAATGGATAAAAAGGGACGTATCTAGAACTAAAATATGTCTACATACATCTCCTTTTATCCATTTTGATGACAAGTAGTACTTCTTCCCCAAAGGAACTTTATATCCAACAGACACAAAATATCCGTTCGACTGTTGGAAATTACTGATCTGATGTCGAAGTAATTGCTGCATCGCCACCAAAACCCACCATTTCTTAAGCTAAAGTAGACCAAGGTAATCCCTATATTAGCATATTACTAAGATAAACAGAAGGCACTGTAGAAACATTTCGGACGTGAGCTTGTCAATCTGAATGTGGAGGGACACTAGCTTAGCCCCGACCAGCAACTTGGGCGGAACTGTGAAGAAGGTCAGCTCCTGCACGGCGACGTCGCCAGGATCCTTGCTGCTTGTCACCTCCATTTCCACCTTGACGGCGTCGGTCGTGCCTTTGGGCACCCCTGGCGGGCCGTTTGCCCACAGCTTGGCCACGTAGTGTGGCAGTGGGGACGCCCCCGCTCTGATGCAGACGACCGACACAGCGATAGGCGCATCAATGTCGAGCGCGCCGCCGACCAAGGAAAATGCGCGGTCGTCCTCCTCCACGAACAGCAAGAGTCGTGGCTCCAACAGTGCCACTTGCAGCTGGAGCAACTTGCCCTACTGGATCATGTGCATGGGTACGGATGCATGGTGTTGATGTGGTGGTAGATGCTATGTCTTGAGCTTGCGTTGGTTTTCCTTGAACAGGGAAGGGTGATGTAGCAATAGTAGCATAAGTATTTCCCTCGGTTTTTGATAACCAAGGTATCAATCCAGTAGGAGGCTCCTCAAAAGTCCCACGCACCTACACAAACAAACAAGAACTCGTAGCCAACGCAATAAAGGGGTTGTCAAT
Source organism: Triticum aestivum (assembly GCF_018294505.1). NCBI lineage: Eukaryota > Viridiplantae > Streptophyta > Magnoliopsida > Poales > Poaceae > Triticum > Triticum aestivum. The sequence goes on along the minus strand of NC_057795.1, from coordinate 417,668,588 downwards.
CCCTTCAAGGCCACTTGCGAAAGTGAGATCTGATAGAGATAATATAATAAGATAAATATTTTTGGTATTTTTATGGTATAGATTGGAAAAATAAAAGATGCAAATAAAAGTAGATTGAAAGCTTATATGATAAGAGATAGACCCAGGGGCCATAGGTTTCACTAGTGGCTTCTCTCAAGATAGCATAAGTATTACGGTGGGTGAACAAATTACTGTTGAGCAATTGATAGAAAAGCGCATAGTTATGAGATTATCTAGGCATGATCATGTATATAGGCATCACGTCCGTGACAAGTAGACCGACTCCCGCCTGCATCTACTACTATTACTCCACACATCGACTGACTCCTGCCTGCATCTAGAGTATTAAGTTCATAAGAACAGAGTAACGCATTAAGAAAGATGACATGATGTAGAGGGATAAACTCATGCAATATGGTATAAACCCCATCTTTTTATCCTCGATGGCAACAATACAATACGTGCCTTGCTGCCCCTGCTGTCACTGGGAAAGGACACCGCAAGATTGAACCCAAAGCTAAGCACTTCTCCCATTGCAAGAAAGATCAATCTAGTAGGCCAAACCAAACTGATAATTCGAAGAGACTTGCAAAGATAACTTAATCACACATAAAAGAACTCAGAGGATATTCAAATATTTCTCATAGATAAACTTGATCATAAACCCACAATTCATCGGATCTCGACAAACACATCGCAAAAAGAGTTACATCGAATAGATCTCCAAGAAGATCGAGGAGAACTTGGTATTGAGATTCAAAGAGAGAGAAGAAGCCATCTAGCTAATAACTATGGACCCGAAGGTCTGTGCTAAACTACTCACAACTCATCGGAGAGGCTATGGTGTTGATGTAGAAGCCCTCCATGGTCGATTCCCCCTCCGGCGGAGCACCGGCGAAGGCTCCAAGATGGGATCTCGCGGATACAGAAGGTTAAGGCGGTGGAAATAGTTTTTCGTGGTCGCTTCTGATGTTTTTGGGGTACATGGGTATATATAGGAGGAAGAAGTAGGTCAGTGGACGCTCGAGGGGCCCGCGAGGGTGGGGGGCACGCCCAGCCCTAGGGGGCACGTCGGGCACCCTCGTGGCCGCCTCGCTTGTTTCTTGACTTCCACTCCAAGTCGTCTGGATCACGTTTGTTCCAAAAAGATCGCTCCCGAAGGTTTCATTCCATCTGGACTCTGTTTGATATTCCTTTTCTTCGAAACACTGAAATAGGCAAAAAAATAGCAATTCGGGTTGGGCCTCCGGTTAGTAGGTTAGTCCCAAAAATGATATAAATGTGTAAAGTAAAGCCCATAAACATCCAAAACGGGCAATATAATAGCATGGAAGAATCGAAGATTATAGATACGTTGAAGACGTATCAAGCATCCCCAAGCTTAGTTCCTGCTCGTCCTTGAGTAGGTAAATGATAAAAACAGAATTTTTGATGTGGAATGCTACCTAGCATAATTTTCAATGTAATTTTATTTATTGTGGCATGAATGTTCAGATCCAAATGATTCAAAATAAAAGTTCATATTGACATAAGAAATAGTAATACTTCAAGCATACTAATCAAAATCATGTCTTCTCCAAATAACATGGCTAAAGAAAGTTATCCCTACAAAATCATATAGTCTGGTTGTTGCTCTATCTTCATCACACCAAGTATTTAATCATGCACAACCCCGATGACAAGCCAAGCAATTGTTTCATACTTTAGTAATCTCAAACTTTTTCAACTTTCATGCAATACATGAGCGTGAGCCATGGACATAGCACTATATGTGGAATAGAATGGTGGTTGTGTAGAAGACAAAAAGGAGAAGATAGTCTCACATCAACTAGGCGTATCAATAGGCTATGGAGATGCCCATTAATAGATATCAATGTGAGTGAGTAGGGATTGCCATGCAATGGATGCACTAGAGCTATAAATGTATGAAAACTCAACAAAAGAAGCTAAGTGGGTGTGCATCCAACTCGCTTGCTCACGAAGACCTAGGGCACTTTGAGGAAGCCCGTCATTGGAATATACAATCCAAGTTCTTATAATGAAAAATTCCCACTAGTATATGACAGTGACAACATAGGAGACTCTCTATCATGAAGATCATGGTGCTACTTTGAAGCACAAGTGTGGTAAAAGGATAGTAGCATTCCCCCTTCTCTCTTTTTCTCTCATTTCATATTTTTTCATCTTTTTTTTCTTTTGGGCCTTTCTTTTTTTGTCCTTTCTCTTTTTTATATATTTTTTCTTTTTTTCTTTGGTGGGCTCTTTGGCCTCCTTTTTTTATAGTGTCCGAAGTCTCATCCCGACTTGTGGGGGAATCATAGTCTCCATCATCCTTTCCTCACTAGGACAATGCTCTAATAATGAAGATCATCACACTTTTATTTACTTATAACTCAAGATTACAACTCAATACTTAAAACAAGATATGACTCTATATGAATGCCTCCAGAGGTGTACCGGAATATGCAATGAATCAAGAGTGACATGTATGAAAATTATGAAGGTGGCCTTGCCACAAATACGATGTCAACTACATGATCATGCAAAGAGCAATATGACAATGATGATGCGTGTCATATAAACGGAATGGTGGAAAGTTGCATGGCAATATATCTCGGAATGGCTATGGAAATGCCATAACAGGTAGGTATGGTGGCTGTTTTGAGGAAGGTATATGGTGGGTGCATGTTACCGGCGAAAGTTGCGCTGCACAAGAGAGGCTAGCAATGGTGGAAGGGTGAGAGTGCGTATAATCCATGGACTCAACATTAATCATGAAGAACTATTATACTTATTGCAAAAATCTACAAGTCATTGAAAACAAAGTACTACGCGCATGCTCCTAGGGGGATACATTGGTAGTAAAAGACCATCGCTCGTCCCCGACCGCCACTCATAAGGAAGACAATCAATAAATAAAATTGTGCTCCAACTTCATCACAAAGCGGTTCACCATACGTGCATGCTACAGGAATCACAAACTTCAACACAAGTATTCTTTGAATTCATAATCACCCAACTAGCATGACTCTAATATCACTACCTCCATATCTCAAAACAATTATCAAGTATCAAATTGATCATAGCATCCAATTCACTTCCTATGATAGTTTTTATTATACCCAACTTGGATGCCCATCATTCTAGGACCAATTTTATAACCATAGCAAATACCATGTTGTTCTAAGAGACTCTAAAAATAATATAAGTGAAGCATGAGAGATCAACAATTTCTACAAAATTAAGCCACCGCCGTGCTCTAGATATAAGTGAAGCACTAGAGCAACAATGTCTAGCTCAAAAGATATAAGTGAAGCACATAGAGTATTCTAATAAATTCTAATCAAGTGGGCTTCTCCCAAAGTTGTGTACAACAAGGATGATTGTGGTAATCTAAAAAGCAAAGACTAATATCATACAAGACGCTCCAAGCAAAACACATATCATGTGGCGAATAAAAATATAGCTCCCAGTAAAGTTACTGGTAGACGAAGACGAAAGAGGGGATGCCTTCCGGGTGTAAGTGCATCTAGTGCCCCTTAGTGATTTTGGTGTATTAAAGACTTATAGGTTAAGGGACTAATGCGTTTGTGAGTATACACAGGTCTATAAGTCTATGAGGAGTTTGATATTTACAGAGAAAGTCGACCCCTAAAAATGAAGTTCTTCAACTGAAGACTTTGATATTCTGAAGACTTTTTGAAGACTTTGAAAGTGAAGAAATTGGTGTGACCTTGAAGACTTGGTATTCATTTGTGGAACATGAAGCGTGAAGACTTATGTTTTCGTAGTTTCATTTTCTCTTTCTTGAGTCATAGGAAACACCATACTGTTAAAGGGGGTCGAGGAAATACTAAGGAAAATTTCCATGTGATGCTCAACTCAAAATCCTACACCTACCAATCCCTTCGAGTGAAGCCTTTGGAAATCTCATACAGTTCACTCACTTTCTTCAGTGACAGAGACAAAGTTCTTCTGGTCGCTGATGAATTTGTTCTGACTGAGGAGTTAGGAATTCGCCAGTGCGAATTATCTACATAGTGAGGAACATGATAGCCCTGAGGAATTTGAGAGTCAAATTTCCGACCGTTGCTGTGCTGCGCGCCAGCTGTCCCAAAATATCTTATCCACCTAACGGTCATATCATTGCGGGGCATTTATGTCTTATCATGTCGGGCTGCTCCCTAGGCTATAAATAGCCGCCCCCTACAACCACTAGCGGGTTGGGTGCTCCGAGAGAACTTGACACTTGTCATTTGAGAGCAACCCATCCTCCGAGGACTTTGAGCGAAAATCATCGAGTGAGGAAAATCCCAAACACAAACACCTACAAACCCCAAAGTGATTGAGCATCACTGAAGAAATTGATCCTGCGTGGATCCGATGCTTGTTACCTTTGAAGACTGTGCTTCTTCCAGACGGTTAGGCGTCAAGGTCTAGAGCATCCAAGAGAAATTGTGGATCGCCGAGTGACCAAGTCTGTGAAGGTTTGGAAGTCGCCTGAAGACTTACCACGAGTGATTGGACGAGGTCTGCGTGACCTTAGTTCAAGGAGAATACGGTGAGGACTGGGTGTCCTGAGCTGCGTGCTCAGTGACTGGGTGTCCGGGACTGCGTGTCCTCGAGTTTAAATACTCAGCCGCTCCAACCAGACGTACAACTGAGACAGCAGTTGGAACTGGTCTACCAAATCATTGTCTTCACCAACCTACTGGTTCTATTTCCTCAACCCTTCCATTTCCTCATTGTTGTGTTGAGTGTTTGTTCATATCTGTGTTTGAAGACTTTGACTGAAGACTTTCTAAATTTCCTCAGTTCAATTTCTTTAGTCTGTTTGTCTTCATCTTGTGTTATCCTGTGATTACGCTTTCTGTACTCTGTGCTAGTCTTCATTTCATCATGATGACCATGCTTGTATTCTGTTATGCTTACTTCTGAGTACTTATTCCGCTGCTAACAGTCTTTCACTAAGGAATTTCCTCACCGGCAAATTCCTCAGTGAAGAATTCATAAAAATCACCTATTCACCCCCCCTCTAGTCGACATAACGCACTTTCAATTGGTATCAGAGCAAGGTACTCCCTTGTTCTATGTGATTTTGGTTTAACAGCCTGGAGTTTTAGTTATGTCGACCGCAGGTATGAAGAAAGTGACATGCCCTATCTTTGACGGTCATGATTATCCCTAGTGGAAGGCCATGATGAGGAAGCGCCTCATGGCAAGGGACAGCAAGCCGTGGACCGTCACTGAGATTGGTCTTACTGATCTATGCAAGTCGGCGAACGCAGATGATATTCGCAAATACACTCGACTTGACTTCATGGCGAAGGATATCATCTGTTCCTGCCTATCCAGAGATCAATTCAGGCACATTATGCATCTTTGCAATGCAAAGCTTATCTAGGACCGAATCTCCAACGTCTATGAAGGTCATCGAACCCGTCATGATCCTTGGTTTGAGGACTTCAAGGAATCTCTCAAAATGATGACTTTCGAACTAGAATCATCATCTTCTGCATCATGTCTCATGGCAAAGGGTGTCAAGGTAACCGAATGTTCCTCATCTGAATTTAGTGACTATGAATCTGATGATGATGAATCTGATGATGATATTGAACCTAGCTATACCAAACTTGTTTGCATTCCCACTAAACAACAACATGCCTTGGAAAAGGTTCAAAACATGCTAGACAAAAGTGATAATATGTTGGGTGAAGAAATGGATCGCACTAAAGCCCTGACTGAAAATCTTCAGAGACTTCAGTCTAGGTTTGATAACCTTCAAAGTCATCATAACACTCTCTTATCTGATCATGAGAAACTTTCTTATGAATTTCTTCAAAGAAAGCAAGATCTTGAGAAGCTAAGAGTGAGTTATGAAGATCTTCAGAAGGAGCGCGATTCATTACTTGCTCAACAAATCAGCACTTCTCAGGAAGAATTTGTTCCTCCATGCTTAAAATGCATTGAACGTGAATCTGCTAATTCTTCACCTGAATGTTCAAATGTTTCAACTGTTACAAATTCTTCACCTGCCTCTGCTATCACTAATTCCTCATCTGAGGACATTGCTAGTATCACTGACGATGCAGGGCTGAAGGAACTGTACACGACACGCATGTACAAAAGCCTCAAAGGGCATCAGATTCTTTGTGATGTGCTCAAAAAGCAGATCCTCAACAAAAACCCTAGGAAAGAGGGTATTGCCTTTGAGAGGAAACTTAATGCTGATGGAACATATTGGAAGCCTGAGCAGTACCCCAAAACCTCATGGGTTGCTGCAAAGGGACCTCCAGTTGATCCATCCATGTTATCTGGCTTTACATGTGAATCTCCTCATTCTTCTGATGAGTCATTTGACTCCAACTATAAACTGTTCAAAAATCAGAATGGTGAAGTATTTGCTAGATATGTTGGGACTAACTGCAGGAACGGTTCCCCTATGAAGAAAATCTGGGTTCCCAAAAGTTATGTTGAAAGTCTTCAAGTGAATGTCCTCATGACACCACCTGTGAAGAATAGGAACCCCAGAACAAACTCTTCATATGGACCTAATTCTTCATATGGATCCAAGTCCTCATATGGACCAAATTCCTCACGTGGATCAAATTCATCAAATGGATCAAAGTCCTCACATGATTATCATCGTGCTAACAACTCTGTTTCGCAGGGTAGAGCTAAGGGCTACGAATATGCACATTATTCTTCAAATCATTATGTTCATATGTCCTCGAAGAACTTCTCTGCTTATTCATATGCTTACCCTAACCTCTCTTATGTGAAACGAAATGGTTTGGCTTCTATGCCACCATTCTCGTATGGTGCTCACAGAGAGATGAACTCTTTGCCACCCCTTCAGATGTGGGTGGTGAAGAAAAAGAACTAATCTCTTCTACAGGGTCAGGTCTCCAGACGTGCCTTAACGTCTGAAGAATTTGCTGGGGACCTGACAAAATTGCCTGAAAGGACGCAGGCTAACCATGATGAAATGAACTTTCATTTCACACGTCCTCATACTGCTATATCTGTTTACCGCTTGATGAAATTCATCTGATGAACTTGATATCATATTCTTCACTGATGAAGCATATGAGATTGTAAGTTACACTAATTCATCTGCAGAATGATCAACCCAAAACCACTGAATGGGTCCTCGATAGTGGATGTACAAATCACATGACTGGTGACAAGAATCTTTTGATGGATGCTCCTTTATCACCGTCACATCTGAAGCATATCATCTTTGCTGACAAAGGCAAAAGTCAGGTGTTGGGTCTTGGTAAGGTTGCGATCTCTAAGGATAATCACATGGACAAAGTCATGCTTGTTGAGTCCTTAGGATACAATCTCATGTCAGTCTCAATGCTTTGTGATCTTGATATGGTTGTTGTCTTTGGCAAGTATCACTGTGTTGTGATTATGGAAGCTGACAATTCCAAAGTCTTCGAAGGCTTTAGGAGAGGAGATTTGTATATTGTTGATTTCTCTACAGGACCACAACCAGCCGTGTGTCTACTTGCAAAAGCTTCAGAAGGCCGGCTATGGCATCGACGACTTGGTCACGCAGGCATGAGGAATTTGCACACGCTTGCGAAGAAGAAGCATGTCATTGGCATTGAGAATGTCAAATTCCTCAAGGATCACTTATGCGGAGCCTGTGAAGCTGGAAAAATGACCAAGGCCAAGCATCCAGCGAAGACTATCATGACCACTACTCGTCCATTCGAATTGCTTCACATGGACCTCTTCGGACCAAATCATTACTCAGCATTCTCTAATGCTGCATCTCTATATGGTTTTGTCATTGTTGATGATTACTCTCGATACACATGGGTACACATTGTTACTTACAAACATGAAGTGCAGGAAGTCTTCAAACGATTTTCCTCGAGGGCTTCAACCAACTTTGGTGTGAAGATCAAGCACATCAGAAGTGACAATGGAACTGAGTTCAAGAATTCCGGTCTTGATGACTATCTTGATGAACTTGGTATTACTCATGAGTTATCTGCCCCTTATACTCCTCAGCAAAATGGCGTCGTGGAGCGCAAGAACAGAACTCTTGTTGAGATGGCTCGCACTATGCTTGATGAATACAAAACGCCTCATCGTTTTTGGATTGATGCAATTGATACTGCGTGCCACATCATCAACAGAGTATATCTTCACAAATTCTTCAAGAAGACGGCCTATGAACTCATCACTGACAAGAAACCCAATGTGAGTTATTTCAAAGTCTTCGGTGCTAAATGTTGGATTAGAGATCCTCACCACAATTCTAAATTTGCACCGAAAGCACATGAAGGTTTTATGCTTGGTTACGGAAAGGACTCGCACACCTACAGAGTCTTCAACATCGCTCTTCACAAGATTGTTGAAACTGTAGATGTGCGGTTCGATGAAACTAATGGCTCGCAAAGAGAGCACCTACCTTCTGTGTTAGATGAACCAGCACCTGAGGATTCTATCAAGTTCAAGGCAACTGAGGATGTCATTCCTACTGAAGAACTTGCTGAAGAATTCATTCCAGTACGCGAAGAACGTCGAGCTGACGCACCTGAAGATAATGATGAAGTCAATGGTGCTGAGGAAAATGATCAAATACCTCGACGTCAACCAGCTCATCCTCGCGTTGCAAAAGAAGTACTAGATGACAAGATAATCGATGACATTGAAGCGCCAGGTCCTCTCACACGCTCAAAAGCTTCACATTTGTCTAACTTTTGTGGGCACTATGCTTTTGTCTCTATTACAGAGCCCACTAAGGTAGATGAAGCATTTTTGGAGCAGGAGTGGATTCGGGCTATGCAAGAAGAATTACATCAGTTCGAGCTCAACAATGTCTGGGAACTGGTCAAACGTCCAGATCCTCGCAAGCATAATATCATTGGCACAAAGTGGATCTACCGCAACAAGCAAGATGAAAATGGCCTTGTGGTAAGGAATAAGGCACGACTAGTAGCTCAAGGCTACACACAGGTTGAAGGAATTGATTTCGATGAAACTTTTGCACCTGTTGCTAGACTTGAGGCTATTCGCATATTGCTTTCTTATGCTAATCATCATGATATCATCTTATATCAAATGGATGTGAAAAGTGCATTCCTCAATGGTAAGCTTGAGGAAGAAGTATATGTTGCTCAACCCCCAGGTTTTGAAGATCCAAAGAATCCTGACAGAGTCTTCAAACTTAATAAGGCTCTCTATGGCCTCAAGCAAGCCCCTCGGGCGTGGTATGATACATTGAAGGAATTCTTCGTGAAGAATGGCTTCACACCCGGTTCACTCGACCCTACTCTCTTTACTAAATCTTATGATGGTGAACTGTTTGTGTGCCAAATATATGTTGATGATATTATCTTTGGCTGTACTGACCAACGTTATAGTAATGAATTTGCATATATGATGAGTGAAGAATATCAAATGTCTATGATGGGAGAGTTGAAATTCTTCTTAGGTCTTCAAATTCGTCAACAGCGCAATGGCATATTCATATCTCAGGAGAAATACCTCAAAGATGTACTGAGGAAATTCGGCATGCAAGATTGCAAAGGCGTCAAAATTCCTATGCCCACAAAAGGCAATCTATGCACTGATGAAAATGGTATTGACTTCGATCACAAGGTATACCGCTCCATGATTGGTTCTTTATTGTACTTATGTGCATCTAGGCCAGATATAATGCTTAGTGTTTGCATGTGTGCCCGATTTCAAGCTGCACCGAAGGAATCACACCATAAGGCTGTGAAGCATATTCTTCGATATCTAGCTCACACACCAACACTAGGATTATGGTACCCCAAGGGCTCTGTTTTTGATCTCATTGGATATTCTGACTCTGACTATGCTGGTGATTGTGTGGACCGCAAGTCAACTTCTGGCACTTGTCATTTCCTCGGACGATCTTTGGTCTGTTGGTCCTCGAAGAAACAGAACTGTGTATCACTGTCTACTGCGGAAGCTGAATACATTGTTGCTGGCTCTTGCTATGCTCAACTGCTTTGGATGAAGCAAACACTCAAGGACTATGGTGTCAACGTGAAGAATGTGCCTCTCCTCTGCGACAATGAGAGTGCCATCAAGATTGCTCACAACCCAGTTCAGCACTCGAAGACAAAGCACATTCAGATTCGTCATCATTTTCTTCATGATCATGTGTTGAAGGGCGACATCTCCATCGAGCACGTGAAGACTGAAGAACAGCTAGCTGATATCTTCACTAAGCCCTTGGATGAGAAGAGATTTAGCAAGTTGCGGTGTGAGCTAAATATCTTAGACTCTTCGAATGTTCTTTGAAAAAGACACACATCCTAACACTTATGCAAAATTGATGACTTAGATGTGCAACACATGAAGAAATGTTTTTCTTCAATCAATGAAGAATAACACTCTAAGTGTGAAGAAATTAATGAAGAATTTGATTCTCAGAACCCTACGACAATTGTACGCGGTGTCTGAAATCATCATTCTTATACGGTGGGTCACGCCACCACAAAAAGTTGAAAATCTTCAATTTGAGTTTTTCCTCAGTTTTGAAATTCTTCAGTTTTTCAAATTCTTCAACTTTGCAAAATCTTCACTGTTCCCTTCGTTTTTCTTCATTGGGTATATATATATATATATATATATATATATATATATATATATATATATATATATATGAGTTTATGTCCTCTACAGCATTCACTTATAGCTATTTCTTCAAGTTGCCTTTTCTGCTAAGTGAATGTGATCGGACCCTTCCCCCACCTATGCTATACTCAACCCAATCTATTCACAAATTCTTCATGTGCGTTCTATTTGAAACTCGTTCAAAATCTTCACTGTGTCCTTGTCAGCTGAAGAAATTGCGAACGAAACTTTAAAACAAATCTTATCCAAATTTTCGGTTTTGCCGCTCAAACTGTTCCGCATCCCACGATGCATTATTCTATTCACCCACGATCGTACACGATCTCCACTACACAGTACGTGGGTGACACATGTCGCGTGAAGGAGAAAGGGCAGGGGCACGTTCGTCCTAAATCTTCGGGCGAACAGTTTTTCACCGTGTCTATAAATACCCCTCTCCCCTTCCTCACTTCATTTACTCCGCTTGACCTCTCTCTCCTGCTCGAGCTCCTCAAACCCTAGCGCCACCGCTACTCCATCATCGCCGGTGAGGAAGAGCTTCGCTGCCTCGACCTCGTCGCCGCCGTACTCACGCCGACCGCGGAAATCTTCACTCCGTCGCCGCCATAGCTGTCTTCCTCCGCCGAGTTAGGGCAAGGAAGATCTAATCTGACGAACTTCCCGTCTGTTCTTCTCAGTTCGTCGTGTTCTTCATTTCGGGTAATTAAAAGTTACTTTTATTACTCACTTTGATTCCCAAACTTTCCTGAAAATCTTCAAAGGTGTTTATTCTTCAAATCTTCACATATATGAACACCTCAAACAAACTATGCTCTTGATTCATTTCTCTAAGCAATGATTTTCCTCAAGATTCCTCAATTGTGTGGATCCTCGATCTATACAACTCTGGAACCTAAGACAAAGATCGCTTAGTGAAATTCTTCAAGGCTCATCTGGTCAAATTCCTCAAAACTTGTTCTTTTCAAAAACCTTCTCAGAACGCATATGACCTCTCCAAATTCCTCGCACCTGTACTCTGTTCATAGGTACTCATGTCTGATGCTGAATCACTAGGTTCTCATCAACTTAACTCATTTGCAGCGTTCCTCGAAGAAAAACTGCATACTTCTTCAGAGAACTCATTTGTTCAAATTCCTCAACTGAAGAATATGGCAGACGGTAAGAAGCCGCGGAAAGGAGGAAAGAAACCTGAGGTTATGACTGCATTTGAAATCCCTGAAGAAATTTATGCTGACTATTGCACACCTGATAAAGCAAAATATGGCAAAGAAAACAAAAATCAGCGCAAGGTGCGCATTCAGAAGATTGAACGGAGATGGGCAAGGGAATGGAGGGAATACAGATATGTGACTCCAAAGTACATGAAGAAATTCGCCCTCAATCCTCCGTGCCCAAGAGCTCCTTTGGCACCTAGCCAAGGAGCTGATCCCACAAGCATCAAACGTGGTGAGGACTTTCCTGGAGAATGGGCTAAGCACCAAGCCAAATTGGCAAGACAAGCCAAGGAGGTAGTGAAGAAATTCAATGAGGATTCTGCCACTGCTACTGCTATTGAGGCCTCAGTCCAACCAAGGAAATCCATGCCAAAGAAGCCTGCTCGTAAGCCAAGTGCTTCACCATCAGCGCCCTCACGGCCAAGTTCCTCAGCAGCGCCCTCACGGCAAATTCCTCACACTGCTCCTGCTCCTCCCAAGTCCTCAGCAGTTCCGACAAAGTCCTCAGCTCCTGTGCATCTGACTACATGTCAAAGGACTGCTGGTTTTTCGATTGCCTCTGGTGTTTCAGCAAGTTCCTCAGCTGCACCAAAGTCATCATCTGGTCTGACTCTGCTGAAGACCAAAGCAACAGCTGGACGAGGTCCTCGGCCAAGTCCAAAGAAGAAACAGGTCGCATTCCATGTGCCATCTGATGATGAAGCTTCTGATGATGAACTCGCAGAAATGATCAGAGACAGACAGGTGAAGGCCACTAGAGCAAAGGCACATCTGTGCCACTGCTGTTGGATCCGAGGAAAATCCTCGATTATATTGATCTCTGGCACAAGGATCCAAACACCCCCATGCCTGATTTCCATCTGACCGCTGGTCAAAATCATATGCTGACCCATTTCATCACTGAAGAGAAATGGAAGTTTGAAAAGGCAAGAGAGATCAAGAAAGCTCAATACAGGAAGGAGAAGTTCCTGAAGAAAAACGTTGTCAAAATGACACCTGAAGAACTTCTCAAGGTCCAGACTGAAATTCAAGACCTCAACAAAAACTTCGATGCTTATTATGCTGATTGGCAAGGGGCCAAGGTCAGATTCGTCAACCTGATGAAGAAATTCACCAATGTTGCAGCCTCAGCGCAACAGAAATTCCTTAGGCTGAAGCCTCAGCTCAGCCGACTGAAGAACATGCCAGCACCGCTGATGAAGTTCAGGCTGCTGATGAAAATGCTAGTTCCAGGGCTGATGATCCCATTCCAGCCGCTGAAGAAATTGCCAGGGCATCCACTAGTGGTGCGCCTGAAGAAACTGAAGAAGTCAGGGCAACTGCATCAGTTGCGCCTGAAGAAATTCAACCAGATTCCTCAGCTCCATCTGCACCTACACCAACACCCATTCTTCCATGTGCATTTGATGTGAAGAAAACCAAAGCTGCAGAGCGAGCTGCAGTGAATAAAAGGAAGGCATCAGTTGTGTCAAATTCTTCGGCTACAAAGAAAATGAAGCCAATGACCAGCTCACTCAAAAATCCAATTGATGCTGTTCCGGTTTCCTCCATGCCGTCAAAGGACCTTGTTCCTTTTGGAGAAGACTATGAGATCCCCATCGGATCTGATGAAGAACATCATTCTGCTGCTTCGTTAGAGCAGATTGATGAAGAAATTGAAGTGGACGCAATCCCTTCAACGCCAGTCATTTCCTCACCTATGCCTCAGTTCACAGCTGAAGAGGCAGGTGTTGAGGAAATTGAAGATGAAGATGTGGATATAGGATGCACCACACCTGTGATGAATGATGACTTTTGGGAAAGTCGGCATCCCAATACTCCTCTCTTCACCCTGCTCCAACAGATACCTCAGTCCCCTGCACCAGCAGTTCAATTGGGCTCTGAAGAAACTCAACCCACTCTCTCTATGCATGAAGAAATTCCAGCCACTAGTGCTGCTGAACCTGCTGCTGCTGATCCTCAGACTGCACCTGTTGAGGAACAAGAAATTCCTCAGCCTGAAGAACCTGAGCTCGCGATTCCTGAGGTGGTGATGCAACTCACTGACATCCCTCTGCCAAAGCAAAAGAATCCGTTCTCAAGCAAACAGAAGTTCAAGGCTCAAGATTTCTTTGCCGAGCACGTATTCTTCACTGATTATAATCCATATGATTCTGCTCGCATAAGGAAGAGGCATTTCTGGACTGCCAGCCAAGCCAACTTCTATTCCTCGGTGCTTTTCAACAAAGACAAAGTCTTCGATCATGCACATATTCCTCATGTGGACATGGAGTCTCTGCCCGGCTTTGAGCCAGTCCTCAGTGTTCTTCACGATGCAGGACTTCTGAATTTCTGCATTGATATCTGTGACTGGAATGAAGAACTCATTCTTCAATTCTATGCAACTCTACACATCACCGGAGACGCTGAAGACGTGAACTCCTAGGTATTAGACTGGATGTCTGAAAATACTCACTATAAGGCACCTGCAACTGAATTGCTTCGTGCTCTACCACTCAGTCCTCCACTTGATGATGCTTGTTGTATCTACAACGAACCAGAACTTTCAAATCACTATATGCAAGTGCTGATGAAGCCATTGAAGCCAAGGCAGGCCCCACGAACCAAATTCCTCGTCAAGGAATTACTCTATGTGCCTCGGACTGTCTATCGAATTCTGACGAAGACAATGAGTCCTATCAAAGGCCACGACTCAAATGATGAAGAAGTCGTTGGCATCATGAAGAATATGCTTTTCAACCTCATTCATGGCGTTCCCGTCAACTTCCATGATTTCTTCATGAGGACTCTGGCCAATATTGCTATGTCACCATTCGAGCTGAAGCCCTATGCTCCTTGGATCATGAGATTCATCAGGGCAAGATCTTCACTGAATTACAAAGCTGACACTCTAAACCACGGTAGCTACTTGCCTCCCATTGAAGTCCTCAAACGGACAGTTTCATCAGCTGATGATAAAGGCAAGGCCGCTGCTGTGATCGATGAATACATTCGTCCTTTGGATGGTCAATTTCGCAAGGCTGCATCTTACTCTACCAATGACGATTCTGCCACACATGACTCTGCCGCAAATACCTCAGCCAAGCAAACTCCTCAAGCCACAGCACCCAGGGTGATGACTGATCGTGAGTTACTCCTCAGTCTTCATCAGAAGGTTGATCGCAATCATAACTAGGTCAAGCGTCAGTTTGGTTCAATTCTTCACAACATGACCTCAACACACAATGGAGTGAAGAAAAACCAATACTACCTCCATGAAACCTTCAACCGCACCTGGGCTGTTCTCTCTCATGTCTACAGCACTGCTGATCTGAAGAATATGGGTCTCAAGGAAGAATTTGACTGGTCTGCACCTCCACCGAAGAAATTCAAGAAGGTCAAAGTTCCTTCCTTGGTGGCCAGCTCTTATTCTTCATCACGTGACACTGATGAGTATGAAGATTTGGACGACACTGTGGCAGGCCCTGCTCCAACAAACAACCCCGACAATGCTGGCGCTCCTCCATCAACTTGAAATTCTTCAGGGGCGTTAGTCCTCAGATTCAATCCTCTTGGTCATTTGATGGCAAAGGGGGAGAAATCTGAGTTAGTCTTCAAGCGGGTCTATATTAAGGGCATTTTTTAAGTTACAACTCTCGTTCTTCTGAAACTTTATTTGGATTGAGTTGTAATCTTAAACCCGATGGTGCGCTGATACTTTTGTTGCATTATGCTCTGCATGCTTATTCCTCGTTAATGACATTGCACGCATGCGGAATCTCATCAGGCACCATATTTCATCATGCATTTCAAATTCTTCATATTATATATCAAATGCGTGTATGAATTACAAGATATAGGGGGAGATCTCCATGATTCAACTCTTCAAATGTGCATTGCCTCAAAAGCAAATTCCTCACTATGCACATCTTCAGGGGGAGTTCTTCTATATCTTGCAATCAAATTCCTCAATATCAGTGTATACACTTCATATGTTTATCCCCGTTGAAAACTTAACCTATGTTGTCATCAATCACCAAAAAGGGGGAGATTGTAAGTGCATCTAGTGCCCCTTAGTGATTTTTGGTGTATTGAAGACTTATAGGTTAAGGGACTAATGCGTTTGTGAGTATACACAGGTCTATAAGTCTATGAGGAGTTTGATATTTACAGAGAAAGTCGACCCCTAAAAATGAAGTTCTTCAACTGAAGACTTTGATATTCTGAAGACTTTCTGAAGACTTTGAAAGTGAAGAAATTGGTGTGACCTTGAAGACTTGGTATTCATTTGTGGAACATGAAGCATGAAGACTTTTGTTTTCGTAGTTTCATTTTCTCTTTCTTGAGTCATAGGAAACACCGTACTGTTAAAGGGGGTCGAGGAAATACTAAGGAAAATTTCCATGTGATGCTCAACTCAAAATCCTACACCTACCAATCCCTTCGAGTGAAGCCTTTGGAAATCTCATACAGTTCAGTCACTTTCTTCAGTGACAGAGACGAAGTTCTTCTGGTCGCTGATGAATTTGTTCTGACTGAGGAGTTAGGAATTCGCCAGTGCGAATTATCTACACAGTGAGGAACATGATAGCCCTGAGGAATTTGAGAGTCAAATTTCCGACCGTTGCTGTGCTGCGCGCCAGCTGTCCCAAAATATCTTATCCACCTAACGGTCATATCATTGAGGGGCATTTATGTCTTATCATGTCGGGCTGCTCCCTAGGCTATAAATAGCCGCCCCCTACAACCACTAGCGGGTTGGCTGCTCCGAGGGAACTTGACACTTGTCATTTGAGAGCAACCCATCCTCCGAGGACTTTGAGCGAAAATCATCGAGTGAGGAAAATCCCAAACCCAAACACCTACAAACCCCAAAGTGATTGAGCATCACTAAAGAAATTGATCCTGCGTGGATCCGATGCTTGTTACCTTTGAAGACTGTGCTTCTTCCAGACGGTTAGGCGTCAAGGTCTAGAGCATCCAGGAGAAATTGTGGATCTCCGAGTGACCAAGTCTGTGAAGGTTTGGAAGTCGCCTGAAGACTTACCACGAGTGATTGGACGAGGTCTGCGTGACCTTAGTTCAAGGAGAATATGGTGAGTACTGGGTGTCCTGAGCTGCGTGCTCAATGACTGGGTGTCCGGGACTGCGTGTCCTCGAGTTTAAATACTCAGCCGCTCCAACCAGACGTACAACTGAGACAGCAGTTGAAACTGGTCTACCAAATCATTGTCTTCACCAACCTACTGGTTCTATTTCCTCAACCCTTCCATTTCCTCATTGTTGTGTTGAGTGTTTGTTCATATCTGTGTTTGAAGACTTTGACTGAAGACTTTCTAAATTTCCTCAGTTCAATTTCTTCAGTCTGTTTGTCTTCATCTTGTGTTATCCTGTGATTACGCTTTCTGTACTCTATGCTAGTCTTCATTTCATCATGATGACCATGCTTGTATTCTGTTATGCTTACTTCTGAGTACTTATTCTGCTGCTAACAGTCCTTCGCTAAGGAATTTCCTCACCGGCAAATTCCTCAGTGAAGAATTCATAAAAATCGCCTATTCACCCCCCCTCTAGTCGACATAACGCACTTTCACCGGGGCATCCCCAAGCTTAGGCTTTTGGTTATCCTTCAATATCTTGGGGTGCCATGGGAATCCCCAAGCTTAGGCTCTTGCCACTCCTTATTCCATAGTCCATCAAATCTTTACCCAAAACTTGAAAACTTCACAACACAAAACTCAACAGGAAATCTCACAAGCTCCGTTAGTGCAAGAAAGAAAAACAACCACATAAGGTATTGTAATGAACTTATTCTTTATTTATATTGGTGTTAAACCTACTGTATTCAAACTTCTCTATGGTTCATACCCCTACATACTAGCCATAGATGCATCAAAATAAGCAAACAACACACGAAACCAGAATCTGTCAAAAACAGAACAGTCTGTAGAAATCTGTAACTCTCGAATACTTCTGGAACTCTAAAAATCCTACCAAAATAGGAAGTCCTGGGAAATTTGTCTATTGATCTAAAGCAAAAAGAATCAACACAAAAACACATTTCTGTGAATTACTAAAAGTATTATCGTGCGTGCAAAGTTTCTGTTTTTCAGCAGAATCAAATTAACTATCACCATAGGTTATCCTTAGGTTCTACTTGGCACAAACGCTAATTAAAACATGAAAACACATCTAAACAGAAGGTAGATGATAAACTTATTACTAAACAGAAGCAAAAACAAAAAAAACTAAAATAAAATTGGGTTGCCTCCCAACTAGCGCTATCATTTAACGCCCCTAGCTAGGCATATAAGCGAGGATAGATCTAAGTAGTGCCATCTTTGGTAGTCAATTCCTCAATAAAGCACTTATAATCTTTAGGGGTTTCTCCCTTTTTAGCAATGATTAAGCCCTTAGGCAAAAATTCAAGAAATTCATTTGTAGCAAAAGGTTCCTTAATGATAGAGAGACAATTGGGATGAACACTTATTGATTTGAGATCCGCATTTCCCTTATTAGAAGATTCACCCTTATTTTTAGGAACATAAATAAACTTGGCAGTTTTGGTAGGCGGATTTGGAGTGTTTTTCACGGAAGAAAAGTCCGACCCTAAGTTGGTAATAATATCCTCAAGTTTACTGATTCTAGTAGAATCTAGATCTATTCTTTCATTAACTATAGGTTCTTTCTCTTTAAAAAAATTCAAGGTAACTCCAACCCTAGATCCATATTGGGTGCTTTGGCTATGGATCTTTTTATCCAAATTTTCAATCAACTCAACAGTGGCAACTTTATTTTCAATAATTTCAAGCCTTTGCATCACATGTTGCAAAGTTAAAACAGTTCCATTAACCAAAAGAGGTGGTGGGCCAAACAAATCTAACATAGCATTATAAGCATCAAAAGTATGGCTATCCAAGAAATTCCCTCCGGTAATGATATCAAGAATGCATATATTCCAAGGGGTTATGCCTACATAAAAATTGCTAAGAAGAACGGAAGTAGAAAGCTTCCTAATAGATCTATTTTCAGCATTGCAAATTCTATGCCAAGCATCTTTTAGATTTTCTCTCTCCCTTTGCTTAAAATTAAGAATTTCATGTTCGAGAGTAATAACAAGGATAGGAGGACTAGCCATAGCGACAAGCAACCCAACACACAAGCAAACAACAAGGCAAGCTAAAGAGAGAGGAGATTGGGAAAGAGAGGGCGAATAAAACGGCAAGGGTGAAGTGGGGGAGAGGAAAACGAGAGGCAAATGGCAAATATTGTAATGCGAGGGAGATGAGTTTGTGATGGGTACTTGGTATGTCTTGACTTGAGCGAAGACCTCCCCGGCAACGGTGCCAGAAATCCTTCTTGCTACGTCTTGAGCTTGCGTTGGTTTTCCTTGAAGAGGAAAGGGTGATGCATCAATAGTAGCGTAAGTATTTCCCTCAGTTTTTGAGAACCAAGGTATCAATCCAGTAGGAGGCTCCTCAAAAGTCCCACGCACCTACACAAACAAACAAGAACTCGCAACCAACGCAATAAAGGGGTTGTCAATCCCTTCAAGGCCACTTGCGAAAGTGAGATCTGATAGAGATAATATGATAAGATAAATATTTTTGGTATTTTTATGATATAGATTGGAAAAATAAAAGATGCAAATAAAAGTAGATTGAAAGCTTATATGATAAGAGATAGACACGGGGGCCATAGGTTTCACTAGTGTCTTCTCTTAAGATAGCATAAGTATTACGGTGGGTGAACAAATTACTGTCGAGCAATTGATAGAAAAGCGAATAATTATGAGATTATCTAGGCATGATCATGTATATAGGCATCACGTCCGTGACAAGTAGACCGACTCCTAGCCTGCATCTACTACTATTACTCCACACATCGACCGCTATCCAGCATGCATCTAGAGTATTAAGTTCATAAAGAACAGAGTAACACATTAAGAAAGATGACATGATGTAGAGGGATAAACTCATGCAATATGATATAAACCCCATCTTTTTATCCTCGATGGCAAGAATACAATACGTGCCTTGGTGCCCCTGCTGTCTCTGGGAAAGGACACCGCAAGATTGAACCCAAAGCTAAGCACTTCTCCATTGCAAGAAAGATCAATCTAGTAGGCCAAACCAAACTGATAATTCGAAGAGACTTGCAAAGATAACTTAATCACACATAAAAGAATTTAGAGGAGATTCAAATATTTCTCATAGATAAACTTGATCATAAGCCCACAATTCATTGGATCTCGACAAACACACCGCAAAAAGAGTTGCATCGAATAGATCTCCAAGAAGATCAAGGAGAACTTGTGTTGAGATTCAAAGAGAGAGAAGAAGCCATCTAGCTAATAACTATGGACCCGAAGGTCTGTGGTAAACTACTCACAACTCATCGGAGAGGCTATGGTGTTGATGTAGAAGCCCTCCATGGTCGATTCCCCTTCCGGCGGAGCGCCGACGAAGGCTCCAAGATGGGATCTCACGGATACAGAAGGTTACGACGGTGGAAATAGTTTTTCGTGGTCGCTTCTGATGTTTTCAGGGTACATGGGTATATATAGGAGGAAGAAGTAGGTCGGTGGATGCCCGAGGGGCCCACAAGGGGGGCCAGCCAGGGGGCGTGGCCATCCACCTCGTGGCCGCCTCGTTGTTTCTTGACTTCCACTCCAAGTCCTCTGGATCACGTTCGTTCCAAAAATCACGCTTCCGAAGGTTTCATTCCGTTTGGACTCCGTTTGATATTCCTTTTCTTTCAAACACTGAAATAGGCAAAAAAACAGCAATACGGGTTGGGCCTCCGGTTAGTAGGTTAGTTGCCAAAAATGATATAAAAGTGTAAAGTAAAGCCCATAAACATCCAAAACGGGTAATATAATAGCATGGACAATCAAAAATTATAGATACATTGGAGACGTATCAGTAGAGCGCCGACGACGGGCCTTCGTAGCCGCAGACGGGGACGGGGCATTTGCAGGGCGCGAGCGGACACACGCTCTGGTGATCGGCGAGCTTGTGGTAAGTGACGTAGATCCCACAGCCTTCATGCGGGCACTCCACCCTCACCGACGAAAGGATAGCATCCACCGCCGTGTTCCGCACGTCGAAGCCACCGCTGTGCTCACACTTCTGGCACTGCCGCTGGTTCCCGGGGTGCTCGACGCGGCAGTCTGCGCAGGCCAGGTGCCCTCCCTTGCACTGTAGAAATCAATAGAACAACACATCAATCAAGAAACCTGCACCTTGCTCGGTCAGCCGAACGGACGAGGTGTATTCGAACCTCATACACTGGAGGCGTCAAGGGGCGAAGGCACAAAGGACAGTGGAGCAAGGTGAGGTCCATCGAGACCTTAGAGAGCTCCATCATCGGGTCATGTTCCGTCTGCATGATCTCGCCCTCCTCGTGCACAACCATCTCTCGCTTGGGCCGGGGCATTACAAAGCTTTACCGTCACATATTTATACTACTTCAAGGTGCATTAAATCAACACATGCAAGTATCAAAAGGAGAGTCACGGCATGCATGCATGTGTTGTAATTAATGCATCGGTAAACGCAAATTATTGAAATATATCGAGTGCAGTGCTTTGATGTGTCACGTCAACTCATACATCAATGAGAAGTTTGATTATCCTCTCCCTCGCGGACTTACCTGCACCTGCCTTTGGCTGTATGACAAGTTGGCCACCAACTTGTCAGGCCCACCTGTCATATACGCAAAGGCAGGAGCATCCCTCCCTCGCCCATGAGTGTGGTGGCTAGCAAGACTAGGAGAAGCATTCGCTACACGCTCTCCCTCCCGCATGCGGTGGACATGCAGCAGTTCAATTGGTGTCAGATGGCCAGAAGCGTACTGTAGTACTCCTCCAGTGCAGTAGTACTCCATCATTGTTCGACTTCCTGAAGAGGCGAAGAGCAAAGCGCAGCCCGGACGCTCGTGTGGTAGTTTCATGTGTAGAGTAGTCTAGGATAGCGTGTACCATGCCTGTAAGCTTAAAATCGTTGGGGTCGGCTCCATGCTATGTGGTCGTCTCAAAGTTTAAAAAAAATTAAAATAGTATTCTGGCCCTACCTGTCACCCTGGTGATTGTAGTTTGCATGCTCATCTAGTCAAGACAGGAATATATATTTTAATTTGTGGTGGGTAAATGTTAGAGGTTGCAGCAAATATATTGTACACTGTGGGTCTTGCAGCCAAGTTTAGAGGCAAGCATGTGGGGCCAGTGCTATGATGTGTTGCGTCAACTCGTATAATGAGGAGAAGCTTGATTTTACTACTACACGCCTTCTCCCTCGCCCATGCACGCGGTTGCTCGCAAACGAGGACATGCTTTTGCTTATAGTACTTCTACAACAAGCTATCCCTCCCGCTCGCGGTGGACGGACATGCAACAGTGGATTCGACACTGTAGAAGCAGTAGTAGTAACATCATTGTTTGTCTTCTCGAAGAGGCGAAGAGCCAAGCACAACCCGAACGTGGCAGTTACGAACATTGGAGCACACATAAAGCCAGGCTCTTGCATGAGACAAAATTGCTATGTGAGCACACTATTATACTAGTACGTACAACTACTTGCTAGTATAGCCCTGTAAACCAGAAAGGAGTATTTGCCTTTCTAGAGATTTGAACAAGTGACTAGACTACACCGAGACGGAGTACATATGGAGCAAAATGAGTGAATCTGCACCATAAATAAATACATAGTTTCATCGTTTTCCTCTCTGAGGTGCACAATATTGAGTAGACTGACTAGTCTCTTTTTGACACGCATTTACATTTTTTTGACATAGTATAGACGCAAGCACTCATATACACACGCATACACTCACCCCTATGAATGCACACACGCACGGCACTGTCATCTTGAAATTTACGAAGTCACCATAGGCACCTCATCATCGATGGGAACGTCTCCTGACATGCAATAGACGTGAGTGGCAGTCGCCTCCATAGGTTCTTGAATATCAAGGAGGGAGAGCGTAGCGGTTCCCGAGACGTTGAACGGTCAATGATGCATCCTCAATTACATGCAGAGGGAATTAATTGGAGAAGCATAATAGAGCCAGCAAAGATGTGAATGCAACAGAGTTTGGACTCTCATATAAAGGCGCCCCACCACTCCAATCCATCTACTCCCAAGTCTCTGTGCAACACTGCTCACTCCAATGCAAGACCAAGTGACCAGAAGCCACACGCACCTATGGAGGCAATGGACGCGAGCGGCAGTCGGTTGTGCCAAATCATCCAAGGCACCGGCCTGCGGCCCCGCACCGTGCAGCGTTTCCAGACAGTGCAGGCGACCACCGGCATCATAGCCCTCACCGACGCCGGCTTCGCCTCTCGCATGGACGACATGATGGTCAACTCCATCCGGAAGTTCACCGCTGTCAAGAAACGCGCGGACGACCTTGCCGTACTGCTCCAACCTGCGCGCCTAGGCTTCTCATTGCCTGCCACCCTCATCGGCATCCATGGTGACGAACTCTTTCAAGCCCCGGTGGCCCTGCAGGTGCCGGAGATCGCGATGAAGAATGTGCACCTCGAGGCCACGCTCACTGCGCAGTGCCTCGCCATGCAAGAAACCGTCGACCTGCACATCCACGTCTACGAGGAAATCGTCTACATAGGCCACTACAAGGCAAGCAAGGACAGAAAGACGTTGGCCTTCTTTCAGCGGCTGGAATCTTTGGACGCCATTGTTCAGAAGCACGTCGAATTGGCCACGAAAGTCGCTGCTACTTAGGCGTCGTTCAGTGGGCCAGCGACCTGAGTCGAGGAGGTGGACGTCGTCGATGGATGCATCTCTTCTTCTTGCCTCCTGTAACCAGCACGGCATCGCCTCGTGGCCTTAATGTTTTATTAGTATAGTACTCCCTCTGTTCCCAAATATAAGTCTTTCTAAAGATTCCAGCAAGTGACTACTACATACGGAGCAAAATGAGTGAATCTACACTCTAAACTATGTCTACATACATCTGTATGTTGTATCCCATTTTAAATAGTATCTAAAAAGGCTTATATTTAGGAACGGAGGGAGTATATGGAATTTTTATTCCAGTCGTAACGTTTTCATTGTGAGGTGGGGCCGCAGTTGAGCGAACCCACCCCGCCCACCGGGCGTCAGCCGAGTTTATAATTAGAAGAGAGAAACGAGGGAGGAGAGCTAGCTGTAGCATGGACGCTATTGTCAGATGGGACTCGTGTTGATAGAATAGGAGTACCGAGCACTCGTGCCTCTTTTTTTGAGGGAAAAATTAGTCGTATGTCTAGTACCACTAGTTGGGTGCATGCGACCTATAGCTGTCATCACTTTAGGTCTCCTTTTCGAACCGCAGCTACGCTTCACATTACATATTTTTTTCACGCATTTATCCTCCTATATGTACTCCTAGGCTATTTCCACGTGCTCCCATTCGCCGACATGTGGAATATAGAGCATCTGGGTCGTAGTGCATGCACGACTTGGAGTATATGCCGGGGTACTTTACATTTCAGACCTCACGAATTACATGCAAACCCCCCGCGGAAGAATAAATAAATGAATGAATTACTACATGAAACCGGATTATTTTCGTAGAAATCGGAGCATGTTCATTAAATTTTGGACATAACACGTTTATAAAAAATGACCGGACCTAAACCAGTCTAAGGGCCTCTTTGATTTTTCCCGCAAAAAAGGGCCTCTTTGATTCGCAGGATACTAAAAACATAGGAATGGGGAAAGTATGATGGCGATGAACCGAGACAAGGAGAACTCTAACTCAGTTAGAGGTTAGAGTTAGATTCAAACCCTGAGCTAACTCTAAACCAAAGAGGTGTATGGATGGCAGGGTTAGATCAACAATAAATGCTCTTTCTCAATCATTTGACTTCTTTGAACCCTATTTCCTGCCGGATTTGGTGTGGCCGGCTCTTCTGTGGACTCCTCCAGCTCACAATTGACATAGATGAACCATCTTTACAAATCAAGCATGCAAAACATGATAATTTTTACTTTGTCCATACAAATGAGATATCCCACTTAAACATACAAGTCATCAATCAAGCTTCACAAAAAAACACTCCATGAAACAAAGCATGAGCTAACTCATCACGGAAGTCATTCACGATAGGGAGGGAGCCCGGAGCCCCTCACGCACCGAGGGAGGAGCTCGTCATTGTTGCTCTGGAGGAAGGCTCTATAGAGCCCAAGCCCCGGGAACCCCTCCGACATCGGCCCTTGCAAGTTGAGGTCGACACCGGCATGGGTAGTAGGGCCGCTTGCCGCCGACTGGGAACTTAATCTTTGGGCCTCTAGAAATAATGCAAGCTTGAAACTAAAATACCTAGAAAGGTGAACTGAATCTTTGGGCCTCTAGAAATAATGCAAGTCTGAAACTAAAATTACTAGAAAGGTGAACTGAATCTTTGGGCCTCTAGAAATAATGCAAGCCTGAAACTGAAATACCTAGAAAGGTGAACTAAATCTTTTGGCCTCTAGAAAGATTTATTACCTCCTCAAGCAGCATCAAACAATTCCATGCGTGTACCACAAATCTATACCAAGTTTGATCAGGATCTACTTTTCCAAATCAGAATTAGCGCTAGAGCGAGCAAGATCAATGATATGGCTGTTAGATAGAGAAGGAACGAACAAACTCACCCCTCTCGCGACCTCCCTGGTAGATGCGCCACCGCCGCGCACGACAGAGGGAGAAAAACGACTAGTGAAGGGGGAGCGGGGCAACCTTCGAAGGCCGGAGGGAGAGGGCGGCTGGAGTAGGGCAGCGGAGGCCGGAAGGAGAGGGCGGCCGGAGGAGAGAGAGGGCGAGTGGCCCTATGGGAAATAGAGAGGAATCGTGCGAGAGGGGGGAGCGATCTGGTGCGGGCAAGGGAGATTTTTTTAGTTCTCTTTTAGTGGGCCCGAGGATAACCAATTAGAACCTCTCCACTGGGCTAGTTTTTTTAGCTGGGTTAGAGCAAACTAGCTCAAACTAACCCCTCGTGTTTCGATAATTTGAGGCTATTTCAACCCAAACTAGCTCTAACTCAGGGATCCAAACAAAGAGGAGTGGTACTGTACATGCTACAGTGTGGACCGTAGCACATTGTTTTTTATGGCCATATCACCACATTGTTTACTACTGCTGGTTCACTGGGCTACCGTGGTCCGCACTGCTGGTTCACTGGGCTGCCGTGGTTCGCACTCCTCCGACCTGAGTAGTAGTAGTAGTAGTATATACCGCATCATTCTTTGCTCCTTCTTACTACTCCGACATGTGGGAGAGCCAACATTCGGGTCGACGTGTCATGCACCAGATTAGAGCGTGGAACAGAAGGGGGGCATCACCCCGGTCGGAGCGCCAGTAAGTCATAACTATAGTGAGTGGTCATATCACAAGTCTTTCCAGCAGTAACACGCCGTCAAATCGCACAGCCCAACCTTTCCAACAGTATGTTTGAGAATCCGCCACTCGCTCACCCTCCTCGCCTCTCTGTCAAACTACCTACCCGAAAATTGTTGCGCGTACTGCCCGGGAAAAGCCCCACCCTCAACTTTTAACTACGCGAAAATAGTTCGAACTTGTTCGTTCTATATAAATACTTACTGTATGTTTATTCACCCGTGGGGTTGTTCAATGAATGGAGGGGCGGGGAGCACAAGTGAACTATACTAGTAATACTAGTAGTAAGTAGGAGTCGTACAGTAGTCACCTAAAATAGAGAGTTTCTTTTCTTTAATGCCACATACACAAATTAAAACGCTTGTTGTGGAGAGAAAAATATAATCACTCCACCATATATGTACGCACGGGCCTGAGCGCTTGCTTTACTAGGGTTGCTCTCTTCATTCTCTCATCCTCTCCAGATATAAACAAGACAACGGTAGTGACATTTTCTCTCTGCTCACCGCTGGTCACAGATCCGGCCGGATCCCTTTGGCTGGTGAGTGTAGAGGACTAAAAGGTGCATCATTCAAGCGGTCATTGCCGCCGAGGGAGGAAACCCACAGCTGCCGGCGGGGCCCGATCCTCTGCCCGTGCCGTTCTCTCCGACACATCGCTGGCTCGGGAGGTCCTCCGACCCTTCTTCCTCCCTGTTGTATTGTGCGCAGATCGGACCTGCCACCGCTGACATCCCGACGAACCTCAGGTACAAGTTCTTCGAAAGCGGCCTTGCTCTACTGCCCCAGCTCCCAACGTGTATGCATGTGCATCTTTTTCTACTTCCATCAGCTCTTCCAAATGCACCTAATTTTTTTAGTATTATTAGAGGTAAAGCTACTTCATGCATTCGAATATAGGATTTGATTCAAACAACAAAGAAAGGGCGAAAGTCGTAGCATGAATCTAGGACTTGATTCGAAGAGGAAATAACAGGGGGAAAGTAGTAGAGACCGGGTACCCAACCGGTCTCTTAGTTGAAAAGGGAAATAATGGGAAAACTTAGTACAAACTGGATAAGGAACAGATCTATTATTGGTTGAAAAATGGACAGAAAGTGGCGGCTGGTGGACAAGTCAACATAGTATGTCCACGATTAGATTTGCTGCCCTCACATAGTAAAAGGTCTCCAAGATTAGATTTGCTGCCCTCACATAGTAAAAAGTCTCCAGGATTAGATTTGCTGCCCTCACATAGTAAAAGTTCTCCAGGATTAGATTTGCTGCCCTCACATAGTAAAAGTTCTCCAGGATTAGATTTGCTGCCCTCACATAGTAAATGTTCTCCAGGATTAGATTTGCTGCCCTCACAGAGCATGAACAAACTCGGCATCACCACTTTATGCCTCTTTGTAGGTACGTTGTGCTGATGCGTCCACTGTCGCATGTCCTTATACCGACCTTTTGCTGTTGTTAATGTAAGGGCACATGTAAAATGAAGCGATCATACTGTTACCTTAAGGACATGTCTAACCAGTGTTATTGTTAATCTAATGCCTCCAGTGATATGATGCAATTAAACTGTGTTAACAAATGGTACTCCTGCTGTTTACCCAAGTATGATAAGTAAGTTGCTTCTTTATGCTATTGAGTGACCTGGTGTCCCCATGGTCCCATGCCCTTAAACCAACTCTTTAGCTGCTGTTCATTTACTGTATCTGGTAAACAAGCAATGCCACAATTAAAGTAATCCCATATTTGGCGAATGTCATAGTTAATCATAATGCTTCCGGTAACATGAAGCATTACTGACGTTTTAAAATTTCTACTGTCCTTGCATGATTGCCATGAACATAATTAAGATGCTTCTTTTCATTTCGTGTATGTTTTGTATATTCTTATTGACCAACAACTGTTCACTTTCTATCTTTTTTGTGCAGATAGGGATATCCATTTCACCTTGTTGCTATTGTGACCTTTTGGTGAACTACACAAAACACTTCTTTTGGAATGAGTGTCTTGTGCAGTTCAACTAAAATGTCACATGGGCAACATCTCTCAATTTTGGTGGAACTGCACAAAATGGTGACTGGAGTTCCCAAATTCTCCATCAAATTCTTTTGGTAATCTCGTGCAACATTTTATTAGCCTTTGCAAGATGAGTCATCACTATCACCACAATGGCACTTTATTTTAGTGGAACTGCACAAAAGGATAAGCAAATTATAGTTGCACCTTACATGAGCAGGATCGCCAACCTTAATGTTGCTCAATTTTAGTGCAACTACTAAAGAAGAACCTACCAGCTCATGAGAGCAAGTACTTCTTGCTAGCTGAATGATGCAATCTTTGCTTGATTTTAGGTGAACTGTAGAAAAAGGCGCATGAATTGAATCATGGAGCTGGAGGTTGACCTCATCCGAGTGGAGTTGCAGGTTCACCAGATCGATTCGTGGCGGCATAGGGCCCCTCACACCGGTCAGTACTGTCCTTTATCAACGTGATTGTGCTTTGTCATGCTGTGCCAACGTTTTTTTTAAATAAAGCTATTCTATCGCAATATTTTCTCATTTTGGAAATAAAGTTTGCTTCAACTAGTGCCACTATTATACTAATTTCAAGGGATGCGTCAAAGACTGACGCATCAGGAACATAGATAGAATTGGTGGCCAAAAGAAAAGGCCAATGTTTGTACAACCATCTCTACGGCTGCTAGAGTCCTAAACCCATGTTCTTTCTTATCTGTGCAAATAGAAATACTCTACTACAGATGTTGTGATGGTCAAGAGCATTTGCCAAGTTCTTGGGTTGTATGACACAACTAGCCAAGATGGATTTAATCCCGATATTCACTTTATCAAAAGGCTCTAATGGGTTGGTTCTGAATCTTGCAAGCTGGGAATCAATGAGATGTGTAGGCATCTTTGTAGTACTTATTATTTGAATCTTATTTGTTGGTTCTGAATCTTGGAAGCTGGGAATCAATGAGATGTGTAGGCATCTTTGTTGTACTTATTATTTGAATCTTATTTGTTGGTTCTGAATCTTGCAAGTTTGGAAACACGACATGATGATGCAGAGGACAACAACCATAACAAATTGTTCAAACTTGGTAGTACTATCTGTGTGAAAGTGCGGCCAATGTGCTGATCATGTGCATCCTGAGAATAATAATTCTAATTGTTGTGCATGTTGATCATGTGGCACTGATAGAATGAGCCAATGCATTTCTTGTTTTAAGAATACATTTTAATTCAAGCTAATTAAATTTAAGTAAACTGACCACTAACACTTGTTATTACAGTACCAATACAGACTCGCTCGTGAACCGACGTGTGTGGCCGGAATAGGTTTCTTAATGGGGGCATTTGAATGCGCCGAGGGTGCATATTCTGTAGGGCGTGCAGTGGGTGAGGGAGGGGTCGTAACTGTTGTCGCCTATACACACTTAGTTTACTGTTGAATCCAGTTCCCCAAGAGCTGAAAAACTAACTGTTGCTGCCGCCTACTCACTCGTTCACTTGAAGAGACTCCAATGGCGATCCGAGGGGTGAGCCTGCTGGATATGAACTTCAGCAAGGAGTTCACCTTTGAGTTCTCCGTTCTCAGTCCCATGGCGGCACCAAGTTGAATGTGATGTACACCAATGATCCGGACTCGGTGAAGCTCTGCCTCGCCGAGTTCATGCAGTACCTATAGGACTAGAAAGCACAAGGTCGCAGGACTAGACCCTGTGCCCATCCATTCGTCTCCAGACAGGGACCAGCGGATCGCGGTCGCCCAGGTATGTGTGCGGGACGAGGTTCTCGTCTACCACTGTTGTAGGGCCATCAGAGGTTCTGGAGCATTCGCCCATTTCATCGGCAGCGCCGACTACACCTTCGCTACGGTGGAGAGAAGGAAGAATGCAATGATTCATCCATTTGGTGTAGCAAGCTTGTCGACATCCAGAAGCAATACAAGATCATCGGCAACGGGCGGGAGAAGGACTTCGTGGTTGACCACGCTGAGACCATCATCAACCCCTACTACGCCAACATGAAAGAAGACAATGATACCAAGGAGCTCCACCAGCCATCCTGCATCCGAACAAGTCAACCCTCGTACTCCCCTTCGCCTACGTCTTCCCCCACTCCGGTTCGTTCGGTCCATGGTCTCGACGTCGTCCTCCACCTTGGTGCTGTCACCGTGGCGCCGCCATCTGTCGTTCCCAACATGGTCAGCAAAATAAGAGGAATCGAGAGACAACTGTTCGTCGAGAGGCTGACAGTCCCGGGCCCACCAGGTCCATGGCCTAGGTTCTGTTGTTTAACATGGGCAACCCACGAGGACGGGCCGTTGACCCAGTGGTTGGGTAGCTTGAGGTTGCTGCCAACCCACCCGATTTCAAGTTCCGGCTTGGACGTGTGGTGCTCGCTGAGTTTCTCCTATAAAAAAATGCCAATGAGGGTTATCCCTTGGGTTGGTCTCATTTTTTTAACATGGGCAGCCCACAACATGTGTCAATGTTTTTTGGATCTAGCGGCCTCTGGGCCTCCCAACCTAGCTTGTCTATAACATCAGCAGCCCAAGTTATGTTTGTTTTTTCAAGACGACACATAGCTCAATTCTTTTTTTCTATAAGAATGCAAAACTGAACCTATGTTTTCCCTTCAATAATATATATATATATATATACTAGACCATGATGGTGCGCGTTGCTGTGCCCATTTATTTTTACAATATAATGGTAGGAATTCTTTACATATATGGATACATTGAACATGAAAATTAAATTTGTATGACATATCCCCTATGTTAATCATAGTAAAAGAGGTAGCTTGATCAGTTTACAATGCACCAACAATAATAAAAGGGGTAGTTTAGTCTATTTGCAATGAAGTAGAGAGGCTAAGATGACTTTTTTTCTTAGGTCAGGTTGGATCGATCTTAAGCTTCAGGTTCATTGAGTTTTTCAACAAGGCCGGTTGATGGTAAAATATGTGTGCCGGGGGCGTAGAAATTCCATAATATTTTTTGAATAAAAGAGGGTGTGGCCCGTTCGATTTCCATTAAAGAAAGCATAAAGTCTATAGCCTTTATATGATTGGAGAGGTAGAGAAATATAATATACAGGAAAACTAAAGAGTAATATTTTTCTCAGGTGCTTGATTAGCTAAGATCATCACACTAAAAGCTTCACATACCTCTGAAAAAAGTGCAATTTGTAATTCTTCATCATTTTGCAATAATCAACACACAAGCAACTAAGACATAAAAATGAGAGAATATAAGTAATGGCAGCCTAGGAAGTACCGGAAAGATGATTATAAAACATGTTGAGACCAGAGAAAGCAGTTGTAGCACTGCGCTTACCGGGGTTCATCGCAGTGCCAAACATGATATCCTAGGAAAGTACTTGAAAGAAGACTATAGAACATGGTGAGGCCGGAGAAAACTGTTGTAGCAGTGCGCTTACTCTAGAGCAGCCAAATGGTGTGAAATCTGAATCAACAAGTTTGTTTACCAATAACAATGTCATGTGTGCATCTGCTTCATAAGGAGCAACAATATAATCTTAAATACTTGCATTGCTTAGTGCATGTTCTATAACAATATACATAATCAAACCAAACAAATGCTCTCCGTTCTCCTAAAATTACTTTATAATGGCGATAATCGGTTGGTAACATTTTCACAGAATTTTCATAAGTTACTTCAGAAGCTATTTTAGTGGATAAATATTGATAACTCCTTATAGCAACACGAGAATTGCCAACTGCTTCATGTTCACTGGCACACTCGAGATTTTCCTTTTGTAACCTAAATGATTGCATGCTTTGGATCCAGTAACACCATGGAACAATATTAAATGCA
The DNA here is from genome assembly GCF_018294505.1 of Triticum aestivum. Taxonomy (NCBI): domain Eukaryota; kingdom Viridiplantae; phylum Streptophyta; class Magnoliopsida; order Poales; family Poaceae; genus Triticum; species Triticum aestivum. Next base: position 417,636,520 of record NC_057795.1, on the reverse strand, counting down.
TCAAAATAGAAATAGGTAGCTCCTGTGCACCTCAAACGATCCGCCTGTTGCTAGCATATCTAAATAACCTCAATTAGTATTAACCTGAAAGTTTAATTTGAAAGCATTAGAGAGGAAGGTGTAAGTTGGAAGTTACAGGCCATGAATTTTTAGATGTGAAACAGTCCCCTATATCTACTGTTAATCCAATTTTTTTAAACAATCTGAAAACAAGTATCAAACATTTCATGCACTAACAATGATAGTTTCTCCCCCCGATGGAACAATGATAGTCTCTTGATATATATAGTAATAATTAGAAAAAAGAGGTACATAGATAATTACAATTCTGCAAGCATCTGGTCTAGAATGTGAATCATTGGCAGCAATCCTACGAGACACCTCGTACCATCAAGTGTAACATTGAAGTAGTTACATTTATGGCAATCAGGAACAACATGATGATGCCAGTTCCACATGATGGATCTGCACGAGACGGAGGATGAAATAATGTTCGGATCAGACCTGCTGCGAGTTGGCGACAAGGGTGTTGGAGAAGATCCTCACGCGATAGCCGCCGCCGCTACTGTTGTCGCCTCTCTTCATCTCCACCGGGCAAGTCACTGCCGCCGCCGCTGCGGCCTCATGCCCACCATGGTTGCTGCCTCTCCACAGATCCATCAGGGAAGATGAGCTCGGATCCATCACAACTAATAGCATCTGCAATGAGGGAGTAGAAAAAATAGAATCATTGAAGATCAGATTCAGATTTGAAGGGAAAGAACTGGGAGAGTAGGGAGAGGAAGGAGCGGAGAAGATGAAGTTGAGGCATGTCGAAGGGGATCCGGCTTGCCTGCTCCCTCCCCATGCTCCCATCCGTGCTCCCACTTCATCCTACAGCTGTTCTTTTTTATTTTTTCTTTCTAATATAATCATCTCCCCCTGATTTTAAGGGGGTGGGGCTGAACCTTATTTTGTTCCAATCAAATCAAGCCACGTACGCGGGAGCACGAATGGGGGCATGCGCAGGGAGCAGGCAAGTCTCGTCCTGTCGAAGGGACCAAAGGGCATGCAATTAGCCACCACACCATTAGTGTCTGGCAACATTAATTTTCTTCCTCAATCTTCGGCTACTGGACTTCAATTGATAGCGACGATTCACTGCACCCTGGCAACCCCGCGCGAGGTCACACGGTCATGGACGGGCATGCGCATCTATAGCCGGCGAGGCGTGCATTTTTTTATCGTTGTGAAGCCGTGGAGAGAAATTGGATGATACTGGCCCAGCAGGCCCAAACAACAACGGATCACTGATTTTGTTATTGGAGCATCGGCCAGCCCGTGTAGCGCTCCCAGCGGCCCTGAAGGTGCATCCGATGGCCAAAAGCGTCTAGAATAGCATATCCGACGACTGAAAATGATGATGGCCTGAGATGGCTGGATTAGTGCTCAGTTTTAATGTATCTAAATATGTAACATAAGGTTCCATTAAACCTGTCGTTCGTCCAACCATTTTATAGACCTTCCCACTTCCTTTATTTTTTGTTTTCATTAATCCTATATCTGAATTTTCTTCCTCTTTCTTTTTTGATCTAAACTGAGTTTTCTCTTAGTACATTTCCCTAGAACCAACTCAACTGTCCCATGTCTAGCCTAAAAATAATAATACCCCACGTCCTATTAACTCATCAAATTAAAATTATATTTTATTTCATTAATTGAAAGTTCTTACAAAATAATAATAATAATTGTTTATATATAACTTGGCAAGTTAAATCCTAGTGATTGCGTACATAAGCTTGCAAAGATTTTACTGACCAATGCAGTAATAGACGTGCAATCATGTGTTTATGTTTTTATAACATTTCTCTATCCAGACCAACATGATATTTTCACCCAGCCCAGTAAGTTGCGGATTTCGAGAAAAATGCAAATGGGCTTTAAATTCTACCATATATATAAACGGGCTGCATAGATGCTACATCATTGTTTCACCCAGCCCACCAAATGGACTAAAAACAAATGGACTGGCTGACATGTGGGCCAGTAGGTCGAAGCCTAAGCAAGGCGTTGGATTTACATCCAACGGCCGGCATTCTTCTTCAATCTCTCGTCTTCTTCCCCCAGCGCTGTTGGGACCGCCTGCTCTAGCCTCCGGCGTCCAGCGGCATTGTTTTGCGCGCCTCGCAGTGAAATGCTACCCCGCCGACGGCCAGTCCATACCTCCACTCCGCACCTCCTGTTATTCTCTGTCGAGTGTAGGCCCACCCCGCACCTGAACCAGTCAAGCTTCCCACTCTTCTCCGTCTGCGACTCCACTGCCGCGTCTTCCCCATCTCTGGGTCGTTCTAGTCTGGGGCCTCGCCATCGTCCACCGCCTCGCTACACTCGGTGCTGCGTGGTCAACAAACGAGAGTCATCGGAAGAGGACTGTACGTGAGAGCCTGACAGCTGGGACCCACGAGGTCCATGGTCGCACGCAAGGAAATGTCCTCCTTATTAAATTGTTTCCTTCCCCTGACAGCTGGGACCCACCGGCTGTATCTTTGCACGGAAGGAAGTGCCTCCTTGTTATGTGAAAAAAACTATTCCTTCTGATGATAGCTGGGACCCGGCAGATTTGGTGGCTGACTTGTGGACCCACCATATTTCGTGAAAAAACGTTCCCCCCGTTGTCAGCTCGGACCCACCGGAAGTGCCTCCTTATTACGCACACAAAAATGAATACTCCCCCTGCTAGCTGGGACCCACCTTGGTGGGAGGCTGACTTGTGGGCCTACTATGTTGACGGGGACGGAGGGCTTTGTCAACTTAGTCAATATGAACGATTCTAGCTCCAGTGACCGTACGATGTCCATCCAACGGCCGTAGTGCTTCTTCAACCTCTGGTCTTCTTGCTCCAGCCACCCAAAGCAGCGCTGGTCGTGCCGCATGCTCCTGCCTCCGTGGCTGGCTGTGCTGCCGCGGAGGCCTCATCGTCCCCTAGTATTCCCACCGCTGGCTAGGCCCTGCAGCGACGGCAGCCTCACACCGCAGCCAAACCAGTGAACCCTCGTACTCCTCTCCGCGCGGGCTTCCACTACCGCATCTTCCCCGGCTCCGCGCCGTCCCCTTCCTAGGCCTCACCGTCGTCCACCACCCTGGTGCTCTCCGCGCGGCGTGGTCAACATGTTCAAGGAACGACTTCCATCGAAAGAGTACTGTACGTGGAGAGGCTAACAGCTGGGTCCACGGGGGCCGCAAGGAAGTGCCTCCTTATTACGCGCAAAATAATTATTCCTCCACCTGACAATAGGGACCCACCGGACGGGCCACCGTATTTCACAAAAAACGTTTCCCCCCTGACCGCTGGGACCCACCAGCTACACCTTCGCACGCAAGGAAGTGTGCCCGGGCAAAAAAAACGATTCGCCCCCCTGACTGCTGGGACCCACTAGCTACATCTTTGGACGCAAGGAAGTGCGTGACAGTCGGGACCCACCTGGTAGAAGCATACGTAGCATTGTCATTCTGGTCATGAACGTGTACGTACATATATACTGGTCGATGTAGAGGCGCGCATGTGTCGTAGTAGAGGTGTGCACGTAGCATGTACATGTACGTACAATGGCCAAGGTGCAAGAAAGAAAATACGGCCACGTACGTACATACGGGCGGGGTCTCGAACGCCTACTCGCGCATACGTATGGCCAGGGCTCGTGTACATGCCTAGGTCGGAATGGAGAAACTGCGTCATCGTCGTGTTCATGGGGAGGCAACAGAATGCATCGTGTTCATTGGGAGGCAACGAAACGCGTGGGAGCCAACCGGCTTGGACAGAAAAGGCAATGGAAACAAGGCATGGCGTACCACAGAACAGAGGAAACGGCCTTGTGTTTGACCGGCCATGTTCAAAACGAGATCCTGTTCATTGGGAGGGGTCTGGCGTACCGCAAAACGGAGGAAACAGACTTGTGTTGGACCACCTACGGTCGAAACGGGGTCCTGTTGATCGGGAGGGGTGCGGCATACCGCAAAACGGGACTCCATGGGATACTGTTCATCTCCACCATCGACCTCCTCCAGCCTCCATGGGCTACTATTAATCCACCATCGACCTCCTCCATCCTCCACCTGCTCCTGTTCATCCATGAGCTCCTGTTCATCGAGCCTCCACCGCGCGCTACTCCACCGGCTACTGTTCAACCACCCCTCTCCATGGGCTCCTGTTCAACCACCCCTCCACGGGCTACTGTTCATCCACCCCTCCACCGTCTACTGTTCATCCAGCCCTCCACGGGGTCGTCCTGTTCATCCATCCCTCCACGGGGTCCTGTTCATCCAGCCCCAACCGGCTCGATCGATCGGGTCCTATTCATCCAGAGGCAACACCACGGGGTCATGTTCATCCACCCCCACCGCTCACTGTTCATCCAACCCCCCCCCCAATGCTCACTGTTCATCCAGAGGCAGCATCGATCAGCTTCAGTTAGCAGCAGTAGCGAAGCAATCGCTCGATCGGTCGGGTTCAGTAACGCATAGCCTGAAGTGCAATCGCTCGGGTTCAGTTAGAGCCCAATGCGTCGCTCGGGTTCAGTTAGAGCCAACGCCTCACACACACGCGCGTACGTGTACGAGAGAAACGCGCATCGCTCGGCCCCCGACCACCCACCGTATCCGGGAACTCGCCGAATTTTTCCTCGCCCTCGCTTCTATCACGGTTTTTTCCGTCATGGACGGCCCAAAGAATGTCATGCAGTTGCGTCTCCGGCCTGCCCAGGACGAAAATCCCATTTTCTGTCATGATTTTTTGTCATAGAAGTAGGAGCCCACCACATCTATGATGATACCGGGTTTTCTCACAATTATCGTCATAGAAGTGTCATAAGTATGACAGGAAAAAAATTTCGTTCGGCCCAAAATGTCATGGATGTGTCTTTTTTGTAGTGAAGAGAGGTAAGGAGTAGAGATGATCGCTATGAATGCAGAACCTCTCGAAGAAGCAAGGATTTGGAAATGAAGGACAAGTCATCAAGGATCTACATAAAAATAAGACATCAAGTTCATGTTGGTGAATGGGTATCCGGCTCCGACTCCGACCACCACTCCGAGAGAAGTTATCACTCCAACTCTGAATATACTCAAGATGAAGGTGTTGCTAGTCTAGCACTTATCTCAACCAACTCCTATGACATATTTGATTCACCAAATGAAGGAATTGGAAGATGCTTCATGGCTAAAGGCCCCAAGGTATCACACCCCGAGTATGTTGATTTCAATAGTAATGAAGATGCCTTACTAGGTTATGATGATTTACTTATTGACAACTCTAGTGATGAATACTATGATGAAATTGCTATTAATCATGCTAATCAAGATGAAACAAATGACAATGATAAGAAGGAGATTGAGCGTCTAACTAAAGAACTAAATACTCTTAAGTTAGCTCATGAAACTACTTTAGAAGATCATCGAGAACTTTTAAAAACTAATGAGAAGCTACCCTTTGAGAAGCTCAATCTTGAGCAAGAACATGGGTTCTTAAAAGCCATCAATGATGATCTTCGGAAGAAAAGTTCTTCTTACATTGCCAAGCGTTTACTCTTGTCTACTTACATGCCACAAGTAAAATCTAGCAATAAGAGTAAGAAAGATTCTTCGTCTAGTAGTAACAATAATCATGCTAAATCCAATATTGTTGCTTCTAGTAGTTCTCTTGATTCCACTAATGACTCTCTTAGCCAAGTTACTCTTGAGTAAGAAAATAGCTTATTGAAGGGAATTATAGAGAAAGGTGTTTACAAGAGCCTTGCCTGAAGTAAACAATTTGAGGAAATTGTATGCAAGCAAGGAAGGCACTGGAAGAATCAAGGTGTTGATTTTGAACAAAAGTTCAATGCCAATGGAGTTGAGTGGGAAGAAGATCAATACCCCAAGACAAATTTTGTTCCTCAACAAGAGAAGTGTGATCCTACTTCCTTCAAGGGAACACAAGCTCAAGATGATCTTCCACCACAAGACCACAAGCTAAAAGGCAAGGACAAGCTTCAAGAGGAGATTGATGCATTTGAAGATGCTCCAAAGGCCTTGGTCAAGTGGGTTCCCAAGTCTACATAAAATTCTACTTCATCCAGTACATCTACAACCCCAAGGATTCCCATCAAGATGATGTGGATCCCGAAGAAGAAGAACTAGAGAGTTATTGAGGCTGACTCCACCAACATACTTCACTCATATTCATTTTGGCAAGGACAAGTGCAAACAACTTCCATATCTTGCACTAGTTCAAGGAGTCACAAACCCTCTTATTGGTAAGGCAAGGGACAAGGTAATTTAATGCTTTCATGGACATCATCATGTGTGTGCTTCAATCTATGTCTATGGATATCCTTGTTTGTTCCTTGTGGGACTAACCCATGTAGGTATTGAAAGTGCAACTCACTCCAATGGATTGCTCCAAATGATCTACATCAACAATGAGAATCCACATCTTCAACATCTACATGGAGTCATCATCAACAAAACCCATGGTTAGTCCATCCCTCTCAGGGGGGATATCACATCTAGGGGGAGCTTTACTCTAAGAATTGAGCTAAAGCAACTCTAATGGTGTGAACACAACAATGCTTTATGTAAAAGTGGTAACCCTACTTGCGCTTAAACGATGAGTATGACCTATGATCAAATGTTCTCATTTGACTCCTAAGTCAATATACTCATATATAGATGACCTAGTCATTGCCAATTGCTCGATAGATGCTAGATGTTTGTGCATGCTTTGCCACATATTTCATTTGCCATTTTATTGTGTGAGCATGTTGATTGCATACTTTTCTCATTCAAGGACATCCATTTGTTGCTTTGGTTGTTTGGCTCTTCTTCTTTTGCCAAATGGATGGCCAAGAATGCCTAAGAACTTCCTCTAGCTATATATGATTTTCTCGTCTCAAACTCTATTCACGCTACATCACAAAGTTTGATCAAGTCAGATTCGAACCCTCTGGGTGAGGAGCACTCAGAGTCACCGATTTGTCATACACTTAAACTTCCAAAACCTTGATGCCTGCTAGAATTATGTCAGTATTTCCCCAAACAGGAAGGGATGATGCAGTATAGAGATGGTAGGTATTTCCCTTAGAGATGAGACCAAGGTTATCAAACCAGTAGGAGAACCTCCTCACACCACGTAAACATCACCTGCACACAAATAACAAATACTCGCAACCCGACGTGTTAAAGGGGTTGTCAATCCCTTTCGGGTACGGCGCCTCTAGTGGGAAAATAATGTGAGGTAAAAAGTGGTAGATAGGATAAATAGATCGCAGAAAATAAATTGCCGCAAGGTATTTTTTGTATTTTTGGTTTAATAGATCTGAAAATAAATGCAAGAGAAAATAGATCGCAAAGGCAAATATGATGAAAAGAGACTCAGGGGCCGTAGGTTTCACTAGTGGCTTCTCACGAGAAAAATAGCAAACAGTGGGAAAACAATTACTGTTGGGCAATTGATAGAACTTCAAATAATCATGACGATATCCAGGCAATGATCATTACATAGGCATCACGTCCAAGATTAGTAGACCGACTCCTGCCTGCATGTAACATCCCAAATTTTCAATTTGGAATGCTATACACTAGATCGTCATTGCATATCATATTTTATTGCTTTGGCTTGATCCTAGAAATTTTACGCAACTCAAGGACCCTTGGAGAGAGTTGGGAATTTCGTTATTTTCATATTTGAGTTTTTCTCAAATTTTGAAAATAGGATAATTTGATTTATTTTATCGTATCTTCAATTATTTCTAAAATAAAAAAATATGAGAGAGGGCATAAAATGACTTTCCCAAAATAAATAAATATTGAGGATTTAATAAAAAATCAGTAAGTTTTATTTCTGAGTTTTTGGCTATTTTATTTGAATTTAGAAAAAATTGCATGTTTTTCAAAACTGCATTTTAGGCCAAGAAAATGTTCATCTCGTTCTAAATATTTTATTTAAATGGAGAAAAATTATTTTGCCATTTTTAGATTTTTATTTATTTATTTTAGAATTTTTCTTAATTTGGCGGAATTATTAAAAAAAACTACGCGCCCGACTGGGCCGAAGGCCCAGCCGAGCCGGCCCGCGCCGCTGCCGTCTCCCACTCCGGATCGGGACCGGAGTCCCGATTGCCACCGCCGCCCGAGTCCGGGAGGGCCACACCGCCGCCTTGCCCCTCCTGCAAGCCACCCCCCCCCTTCAAATATCAACCTCCCTGCCGTCTTGCGCCGCCGCCGCCAGGAGCCACCCCACGTTGCCCGTCACCACCACCCCGCCACCCCACGTCGCCCGCCACCATCGGAGCCCCACCGAACCTTCACCGGAGCCCGAGCTGAGGTAGCCGCCCCGCCGCCCCGGTTTTCTGAAGAAAACCAATCCGGTTTTTTTAGAAACCCTAGGTTTTAATTTTTTTAGATTGGTTTATTTTTTTTATCTCCCGGTTTATTTAATTAGCAAGCGTTTGCTTGGTCGTTCGTTTTAACAGACGAATTCACCATTTAGTTTCAATTAGCGAACGTCCGTTCGTTAAACTGTTCGTCAGTTTTTCTTTTTCTCAGATTTTCCGTGATTATTTCTGATCGCGATTTCTGATCCGATTTCCGTTTTAGTTTATCTTTTCGCTCGTTTATCGGAATCAGGCGATTCAAGCGCCTAGAGTTTCGTCTCCAAAGCCTCTTTCCGTTTAACCCACTAAAACAAGTTTTTGTTTCTGTAAAATTTTACTTAGGTCCAGATTAGTAAACGAAGCTCTTTTCTTTCGTCGTTTGTTTTTCGTTGCTTCGTCGGTTTTGATTCTTTTTGCAAACCGGAGTTCTTAAGTTGAACTTTCTGGTTAGTTATCATATTTAAGTTTTACCCGTGCATTAGATGAGTACTTATTGTATGATTGTTTGCTTGTTTGTTTGCGATAGAGTATCCGGAGTGCGCCGCTTGCTACTTCGAATCTCTAGGTTTCACGGATCATCAGCAAGGCAAGTAACACTTTGATCATACCTCTTTACTACCCAGTTTTATTGCATTAGATCAATCCTCAAACAATTGCATGATTAGGATCTGATTAATATGTGGGTTCTGGGAAGTAGATGAGGTAGTACCTATTACCTGTTTTATTATCAAACCTTTGGGAGTTACTTCTACGTTTGCTTATATTGCTATGTTATGCTAGTAGACGTGGATTGGGTGAGTGAGTTTCCATGACAGATGTGAGATTGTTAATTAATGGTTTACTTAAGGTGGCAACTTTAATACACATCTGGGTGGATTGAGGTACCTGGGTATTCCAGGATTGCCTGCTTCCTTTTGGACCGCCACCCAGGCTCAAAGGGATCATGAGGTTATTCATGCTAGAAACTTCTGTGTGCAGCCACAAGCTACTATGGGCTCTAGCATAGTTGATTAAGTCATGTGAACTCTTACAGTTGTAGACTAGCAGATGTAGGGGATGTAGGTTGGTACGGTCTACCCAATCGTAAGGTGCAAACGCTTCTGGAAGACTATGTCTCGGTCATCCGTTTCTCAAACACCATGTAGTGCAAGAAATCCAGCGGAGGAGATCGAGTCTTGTGGGGAAAAGTGCGCAAACCTCTGCAGAGTGTATAAACTAATCATGGTTAGCCGTGTCCCCGGTTATGGACGTTTTGAGTATCTAGTACTTGGATTATCATGTGAATCTCATCATGTTACTTTAATTTAATTTGTTGGGTTTAATGATGATGCTTAATTGGGATTGAGAGGGTGTCTACACTCTCAATGTTTAACAACCACCATGATAGTTACATAAAATTTATTCCTTTGTAGTAGGGAAAAACTGGCTTTATGCAAATTGTAACCATAGAGCTTACCACCAGCCATATATGCATGTAGTATAGCATTATTCTTTCATTAGTCTCTATGTGTTACTTTGCCAGCATATTCCATGTGCTGACCCATTTTTGGGATGCAACTTCATGTTGCAGACTTTTCAGATGACGAGTAAGATGCCTTAGGATTGTGGTCCTTTACTCAGTGATGCCGTTGGAGTTGATGGACTCGCTTATCTTCCAAGTATTCCGTTGTTATCATTATTAGATGGCCTTAAGCCATATTTATTGTAATAAGCTCTCCTTTGGAGACATTCGATGTACTAAGTGTGTGATTGCTACTCTGTTATAAATCATTTGAGTACTTTGCATGTCAGCATTACCGATCCAGGGATGACACTGAAGCACAGAGATTAGATTGTTTGAGGTCTGGTCGCTACAAGATGGTATCAGAGCACACGCTGACTGTAGGACACGACCACTAAGCTAAAGCCCTAGATCACTACTCACTCTTCTCATTTCTGACTCCTCATCTTTTCTACTCTTTTAGAATGGCGGATGCAAGGAACAAGTTCATGCAACCGGATGAAGATACACCCTTTGGACGCCACTTGAAGGGAGTCACTAGATACCTGAACATCTGAGTACCAAGCTTCACCGGGACCTACATCGCCACTTTACCAAAAGAGGAGCATTGGATGATTCAAGTTCAAGTTCCGGGAAGGACGTTCATGCCCGTCACTGAGCCTATAGAATTTTCCTTTGATGCACCAACTTGGAGTCTAGGAAAGAGCATGGCAGCCCACATCACCATGGGATGCATTGGAGAAGTTTACCACAAGGAGCTTAAGGATACTATCTACCAGATTTGTGGGCGCCAAGATGAGCAATGGGAGATGATCAGCACCAGGAAGGATAGATCAATTGTAGCTTTCATCCAGTAGTTAAACCAACACATTCGTCGCCAGGAGAACCAGATGTGCGCAGGCATGATGGATCTGAAGAAGGCATTGACCAAGATCACGGAACTGGAGGAAGAACTCAAGTCTACACGTGATGGCTATGAGGAAGAAATAGCAACACTTGTGGAGAAGAATGAAGATCTGAAGAAGAAGCTAACAGTGTTTATGGGATTTCCCTCAACTGGAGGAGAAGACAATGAGTGCACTTGTCCAGAGAATTATATCATCATCGACGACACCGACTTGGATCCAGACGATAGCGATGATGACTATGTTGATGAAGCTGGAGCAGATATCATGGAGTCTTCAATGGAACAGTTTTTCTAGTCGACTACCATAACAGTAGTAGTATTTCCCCCATTTATACAGTATAGTCCGAGCACTTTTGTAACGATAGTTAGACCGTTGTATGCCCTTGTTTGTTTTGATTGAAGTGAAATTGTTTGTGTTTGTCTCATGTGCATATGGGTAGTGTTTTCCCTCTAGACCTCATTCTATTCTATATTCTCATCTCTTTCTAAACCCTCAGATGCCTCCGAGACATGACAATGGATTTGCTTTCCCACCGAAGCTCACCCAGTTGATCCAGCAGCAGAATGCATTGATGCAGTTACTAGTCCAGAATCAGAATCAGGGGAACAACAACAACAACAATCCACCACCACCACCTGTTGATCACTTAGCTCGTTTTCTTAGACTGAATTCGTCGGTGTTCTCCAGTAGCACCGAGCCGATAGTGGCAGATGATTGGCTCCGCAAGACAGGAAGGGAATTAACCACTGCAGGATGCACAGATGCGGAAAAGGTGCGTTTTGCCGCACATCAGCTTGATGGACCCGCAGCATCATGGTGGGAGAATTTCACAGCCACTTATCCTATCAACACAGTCACATGGGATCAGTTTCAGCAGGCTTTCCGTACTGCCCATGTTTCAGCAGGAGCTATGGCCATGAAGAAGCGTGAGTTTCGCAACTTGCGCCAAGGAGGACGGACAGTTGGCCAGTATGTGGATGATTTTAGTAAGCTAGCATGTTATGCCCCAGATGACGTTGCTACGGATGCAGCTAAGCAGGAGAAGTTTCTGGAAGGGCTAAATGATGAGCTGAGCATGCAGTTGATGGTAGCCACTTTCAACAACTACCAGCAGTTGGTAGATCGTGCTCTCATGATTGAAGGAAAGCAGCAGTAGATTGATAACAGCAAGAGGAAGTATGGACAAGGGAAGTACAATTCTGGAGCTCAGCAGAAGCCTCGTTTTACCCCGAAGTCGGGAGGACATTTTCAGCATACCCATGGAGGAGGAAGTTCGCATAATCATAATGGCCCCAATAATGGGAATGGTAATGAAGGAAGCAACGGCCAGAACGTACCAACCCATCAACCCCAGCCAAGAGGGATCTGAGCCAAGTCACTTGTTTTAAGTGCCAGAAGACTGGACATTATGCCAATGAATGTCCTAAAGCCCAGAATGGAAATGGCAATGGAAGATCTAGGAAGAAGTCAAACCCTTTCAACAGGGGATAGGTGAACCACGTTAACGTGGAGGAGGTTGAAGCCCAGCCAGATGCAGTAGTAGGTAAGTTTTTGGTTAAGTCATTTACTGCAATCGTTCTTTTTGATACTGGTGCATAGCATTCATACATATCAAGGGGATTTGTGGATAAGTATAAATTGCCAACCCAAGACCATAGGTCACCCATGTTAGTAACCTCGCCTGGAGCAGAGTATATGGCTAGTTTATGGTGTGATCGGTTGCCATTAAGGATTGGTAACTACGTGTTTCCCTCGGACCTAATAGTATTGGAATTGCAAGGATTGGATGTGATATTAGGCATGGATTGGTTATCGAAGTATGGAGGGAACATTGAATGCGCCAGTAAGTCGATTTTGCTTACCACCCCAGAAGGGAGAAGGATCAAGTATGTATCCCGGCATGTGCCTAATAGGACGCAAGTAAATTCCTTATCAGGAGTTGTACAGGAGGAAGTACCAGTTGTAAAGGATTTCCCTCATGTATTTCTAGAATAGTTGCCAGGCATGCCACCGGATAGAGACATTGAGTTTTTGATTGAGCTTTTGCCAGGCACAGGGCCAATATCTAGGAGACCGTACAGGATGCCCGCAAAAGATTTGGAGGAAAATAAGAAGCAGATTAAGGAGTTACTGGATAAAGGTTATATTCGCCCAAGTTCTTCACCTTGGGGATCTCCGGTACTATTAGTGGAGAAGAAGGATGGATCATTGAGGATGGTTGTTGATTATCGAGGATTGAATGAAGTGACAATTAAGAACAAGTACCCATTGCCAATGATCAATGATTTGTTTGACCGTTTGCAAGGAGCTAAGGTATTTTCCAAGATTGATCTGCGATCAGGATACCACCAGTTGAAGATTCAAGAGCAGGATATACCTAAGACGGCTTTTACCACTAGGTACGGGCTATATGAGTATACCGTTATGTCATTTGGTCTGACTAACGCACCCGCATATTTCATGAACCTGATGAACAAGGTGTTTATGGAGTTTTTGGATAAGTTCGTCGTGGTGTTCATCGATGACATTTTGGTCTATTCGAAGAATGAAGAAGAGCATAAGGAGCATTTGCGTTTGGTACTGGAGAAGCTCAGAGAACATCAGTTATACGCCAAGTTCAGCAAATGTGAGTTTTGGTTGAAGGAAGTTGGATTCCTCGGACATGTTATATCCGGAGAAGGAATAGCAGTAGACCCCACCAAAGTTGTCACCGTGACAAACTGGGAAGCACCAACAACAGTTGGAGAGATCTGGAGTTTTCTTGGACTCGCAGGATATTACCGGAGGTTCATTGAGAATTTCTCGAAGATTGCGAAACCCATGATGGAGTTGTTGAAGAAGGATACCAAGTTCAAATGGACTGAGGAATGTGAGGCCAGTTTCCAGGAGTTGAAGAAACGTTTGGTTACATCGCCAGTGTTGATTCTGCCAGATCAGCGCAAGGATTATGAAGTATATTGCGATGCTTCTCGTCGAGGACTTGGAGCAGTGCTTATGCAGTAGGGAAGAGTTGTTTCGTATGCCTCCCGACAGCTTAAGCCCCATGAGTTAAATTATGCTACACAGATCTGGAGTTAGCAGCCGTTGTGCACGCCTTGAAGACATGGAGACATTTCCTCATCAGAAACCATTGTGAGGTGTACACGGATCACAAGAGTTTCAAGTACATTTTCACACAGAAGGAGTTGAATCTCAGGCAAAGGAGATGGTTGGAACTCATCAAGGATTATGATATGAGACTGCATTATCACCCCAAAAAAGCTAACGCAGTAGCCAATGCATTGAGCCGCAAGAGCCATGTCAACACACTCATGACCGGAGAGTTACCGAAGGAGTTAGCTGAGGATCTTCGCGAGCTATGTTTGGAGATAGTTCTGAAAGGCTATGTAGCAGCATTGGAGATTCAGTCTACTTTTATGGAGAAGATCAGAGAAGCTCAGAAGACTGACAAGGAGATTGCTTCGATTAAAGAGAAGATGAGCAAAGGAAAAGCTAAAGGATTTCGTGAGGATGAGCACGATACTTTATGGTTTGAGGACCGCGTTTATGTGCCTAATGATCCGGAGATCAGGAAATTGATTCTACAAGAGGCCCATGATTCGTCGTATTCGATTCACCCAGGAAATACCAAGATGTATTTGGATTGTAAGGACACTTTCTAGTGGACCAGAATGAAGAAGGATATTGCGGAGTATGTAGCAACTTGTGATGTATGTCAGAGAGTGAAGGCAGAGCATCAGAAGCCAGCAGGATTGCTACAGCCATTTCCGATACCCGAATGGAAGTGCGATAAACTAGGCATTGATTTTATTAAGGGATTGCCCAGGACTCGTTCAGGCTATGACTCGATTTGGGTTGTAGTCGATCGATTGACGAAGGTAGCACATTTCATCCCAGTGAAGACCACTTACACCAGTGCTAAGTTGGCAAAGATATACATGACCAGGATTGTATGTCTGCATGGAGTTCCGAGGAGCATTGTATCAGATAGAGGAACCCAGTTTACCTCAAAGTTCTGGAATCAGTTGCACAAAACTTTGGGTACCAGGCTAGAGTTCAGTACAACCTTTCATCGCAGACAGATGGACAGACCGAGAGGGTCAATCAGATTTTGGAGGATATGCTGAGAGCTTGTGCGCTAGATTATGGATCTAGTTGGGATGAGAATTTTCCGTTGATACGTCTCCAACGTATCTACTTTTCCAAACACTTTTGCCCTTGTTTTGGACTCTAACTTGCATGATTTGAATGAAACTAACCCAGACTGACGATGTTTTCAGCAGAACTACCATGATGTTCTTTTATGTGTAGAAAAGAAAAGTTCTCGGAATGTCCTGGAAATCCACCGAGGCACTTTTTCAGATTTAATAAGAATTTTTGGCGAAAGAATCAAGGTCAGGGGGCCCACGGGCTGTCCACGAGACAGGGGGCGCGCCCCCTAGGGGCGCGCCCTCCTATCTCCTACCCCCCCCCCCCCCCCCCCGGACCTCCTCCGACCTCAACTCCAACTCCATATATACCGTCTCGGGGAGAAAAAAATCAAGGAGAAAGTTTCATCGCGTTTTACGACACGGAGCCGCCGCCAAGCCCTAATCTCTCTTGGGAGGGCTGATCTGGAGTCCGTTCGGGGCTCCAGAGAGGGGGATTCGTCACCGTTGTCATCATCAACCATCCTCCATTACCAATTTCATGATGCTCACCGTCGTGTGTGAGTAATTCCATCGTAGGCTTGCTGGACGATGATGGGTTGGATGAGATTTACCATGTAATCAAGTTAGTTTTATTAGGGTTTGATCCCTAGTATCCACTATGTTCTGAGATTGATGTTGCTATGACTTTGCTATGCTTAATGCTTGTCACTAGGGCCCGAGTGTCATGATTTCAGATCTGAACCTATTATGTTTTCATGAATATATGTGTGTTCTTGATCCTATCTTGCAAGTCTATAGTCACCTATTATGTGTTATGATCCGACAACCCCGAAGTGACAATAATCGGGATACTTCTCGGTGATGACCGTAATTCGAGGAGTTCATGTATTCACTATGTGTTAATGCTTTGGTCCGGTTCTCTATTAAAAGGAGGCCTTAATATCCCTTAGTTTCCACTAGGACCCCGCTGCCACGGGAGGGTAGGACAAAAGATGTCATGCAAGTTCTTTTCCATAAGCACGTGTGACTATTTACGAAATACATGCCTACATTACATTGATGAATTGGAGCTAGTTCTATATCACCCTATGTTATAACTATTGCATGAGGAATCGCATCCGGTGTAATTATCCATCACTGATCCATTGCCTACGAGCTTTTCACATATTGTTCTTCGCTTATTTACTTTTCCGTTGCTCCTGTTACAACTACTACAAAAACCCAAAAACAATTACCTTTTCTGTTGCTACTATTACCATTACTATCATACCACTCTTGCTGCTAAATACTTTGCTGCAGATACTAAGTTATCCAGGTGTGGTTGAATTGACAACTCAACTGCTAATACTCAAGAATATTCTTTGGCTCCCCTTGTGTCGAATCAATAAATTTGGGTTGTACTTCACCCTCAAAAGCTGTTGCGATCCCCTACACTTGTGGGTTATCAAGACTAATTTCTGGCGCTGTTGCCGGGGAGCATAGCTCTATTCTCTGAGTCACTTGGGATTTATATCTGTTGATCACTATGAAGAACTTGAAAGATGCTAAGACCAAGATTTTGCCCTCAACTACGAGGGGAGGTAAGGAACTACCATCTAGCTTGGCACTAGATTCTCCTTCCATTATTAGTAGGCTTGCGACACCTAAACCTGCTACTGCTATGAATTCTGATATGTCGCATGCTATTAATGATGCCACTTCTGCTATGCATGATGAAACTACTTCTGTGTGTGATACTACTTTGCCATTAGGTGAATTTACTGATGAACAACTTGCTAGAGTTAGGGGGAATGAAAATATTGAAGAACCTATTATTGATGATAGTGACGATGAATGTTCCCCCAATGATTATGTATTACCTGTTGTTCCTAAGGGTTATGTTATGAACAAAGAAGCTACTGAAGCTATTCTTGCTTGCAATGATAGAAATGATCTTAAGAAATTATTAGCTAAATGGAAGCAGCAGTCTCTTAATGCTAGAATGAAACCCGATCCTACTTTTGCTACTTCACCTATCTGTGTTACTGATAAGGATTATGAATTCTCTGTTGATCCTGATATTATTACTTTAGTTGAATCTGATCCTTTTTATGGCCTTGAATCTGAAACTGTTGGGGCACATCTTACCAAGCTAAATGACATAGCCACCCTATTTACTCATGATGAGAAGTCTCGCTATTTATATATCCTTAAGATATTTCCGTTCTCATTAAAGGGTGATGCTAAGACTTGGTATAATTCTCTTGCTCCTGGTTGTGTGCCTAGTCCCCAGGATATGATTTATTACTTCTCTGCTAAATATTTCCCTGCTCATAAGAAACAAGCTACCTTGTGGGAAATATATAATTTTGTGCAAATTAAAGAAGAGAGTCTCCCACAAGCTTGGGGGAGGCTTCTCCGGTTGCTTTATGCTTTGCCTGATCATCATCTTAAGAAAAATGAAATACTTGATATCTTTTATAATGGACTAACCGATGCTTCCAAGGACCACTTGGATAGTTGTGTTGGTTGTGTTTTCAGGGAAAGAACAGTCGATGAAGCTGAAATACTATTGAATAATATGTTGACTAATGAAAATAATTGGACTCTTCCCGAGCCAATTCCTGAAGTAATTCCTGAACCAATTGAGCCAACTCCTGAGCCTATTCCTAAACCCACTCCAAAGAAGAGAGGTGTTTTATTTCTCAGTCCTGAAGATATGCAAGAGGCAAAGAAATCAATGAAAGAAAAAGGTATTAAAGCTGAAGATGTTAAGAATTTACCTCCTATTGAAGAAATACATGGTCTGAATATACCGCTTGAAGAACCACATTGTCTTGATAACCCGACACAGGTAGTAAAGGTAAATTCTCTTCATAGATACGATAAAGTTGAAGTACCCTCTGCTAAATTTCATAGCCCATGCTTAGATGAATTTGATGACCTTATGGCTAGACAAGAAAGTTTTAATGCTTATGTTGGTAGAGAGTTAAACAATAATGCTTTCGGGATAGGACGCGTAGGTGATAATCTGGCTAGAGTTAAAGATGAACTTCACCGTGTTAGCAAATATGCTTCTATGGTTGCTACTCAAGCTGAGCAAGTACTCAAAGCTCAAAACGATTTGCTTGATGAATTGAATAATAAAAATGACTTTGCTGTTAGAGTGGCTACTAGAACTGGTAGAATGACTCAGGAACCTTTGTATCCTGAAGGCCACCCTAAAAGAATTGAACAAGATTCTCAGAATAATAATCTAGATGTTCCTAGTTCTTCTAAGAAGAAGAAAAAGAAGAATGATAGGACTATGCAAACTTCTAGTGAACCTAATGTAGAAACACTTGAGAATCCCAATGATACTTCTATCTCTGATGCTGAAACACAATCCGGAGATGAACATGAACCTGATGATAATGCTAATAATAATGTTCATGTTGATGCTCAACCTAGCAAAGATAATGATGTAGAGATTGAACCTGTTGTTGATCTTGATAACCCACAATCAAAGAATCAACGTTATGATAAGAGAGATTTTGTTGCTAGGAAGCACGGTAAAGAAAGAGAACCATGGGTTCTGAAACCCATGCCCTTTGCTCCTAAACCATCCAAGTCAAAGGATGATGAGGATTTTGAGTGCTTTGCTGAAATGATTAGACCTATTTTCTTACGTATGCGCTTAACTGATATGCTTAAAGTAAATCCTTATGCTAAATATATGAAGGATATCATCACAAATAAAAGAAAGATACCGGAAGCTGAAATTTCCACCATGCTTGCTAATTACACTTTTAAGGGTGGAATACCAAAGAAACTTGGAGATCCGGGTGTACCAACTATACCATGCTCCATTAAAAGAAATTATGTTAGAACTGCTTTATGTGATCTTGGAGCCGTTGTTAGTGTTATGCCTCTCTCTTTATATCATAGACTTGAATTGAATAAGTTGACACCTGAAAGTGCAACTATCCCTAGGTGGTTTTGGTAATTCATAACAACATATAGCTCATTGAGCTAATGCTATTCCAAGACATATATTTCAGGAAAGCTCAATGAATGGCATGGCATGGATGATGAAAGTGGATCCCTCAAAATATCAAGGACAAAGGATTGTCTCAAGCTCAAAAGCTCAAGACTCTTCATTTTATATTTCAGTGATCCAAGATCACATTGAGTCTATAGGAAAAGCCAATACTATCAAGGAGGGATGAGGTGTTGCTTAATGAGCCTCTTGCTTCATGTGCTTAGTGATATGCTCCAAAACCCTCAACTACTTTCTCACATCCACATATGACCTAAACCTAAAGCCAAAATCGGTCACATCGATTCTTTCTATCCGGCGCCACCGAGTTCAAATGTCATAGCCACTGCCACAAACCCTAGGCAAATCGGTCTCACCGATAGGGATCTCGGTCTCACCGAGATGGGATTGTAATCTCTCTGTTTCCCTTCGTAATGTTTCGGTCTAACCGAAGTGAGCAATCGGTCCACCGAGATTGCAATGTAAACTCTCTGTTTCCCTTTTGTAACATTTCGGTCTCACCGAAAAGAGCAAATCGGTCCCACCGAGTTTACCTGACCAACTCTCTGGTTAGCTAATTACCAAAATCGGTCCTACCGAGTTTGTGTAATCGGTCTCACCGAGATTACGTTATGCCCTAACCCTAATCATATCGGTCCTACCGAGTTGCATGTCGGTCCCACCGAAAATCCTAATGGTCACTAGGTTTACTAAATCGGTCTGACCGAGTTTGTTGATTCGGTCCCACCGAGATTGGTAAATTGTGTGTAACGGTTAGATTTTGTGTGGAGGCTATATATACCCCTCCACCTCCTCTTCATTCGTGGAGAGAGCCATCAGAACAAACCTACACTTCCAACTTACCAGTTCTGAGAGAGAACCACCTACTCATGTGTTGAGGCCAAGATATTCCATTCCTACCATATGAATCTTGATCTCTAGCCTTCCCCAAGTTGCTTTCCACTCAAATCTTCTTTCCACCACATCCAAATCCTATGAGAGAGAGTTGAGTGTTGGGGAGACTATCATTTGAAGCACAAGAGCAAGGAGTTCATCATCAACACACCATTTGTTACTTCTTGGAGAGTGGTGTCTCCTAGATTGGCTAGGTGTCACTTGGGAGCCTCCGACAAAGATTGTGGAGTTGAACCAAGGAGTTTGTAAGGGCAAGGAGTTCTCCTACTTCGTGAAGATCTACCGCTAGTGAGGCAAGTCCTTCGTGGGCGACGACCATGGTGGGATAGACAAGGTTGCTTCTTCGTGGACCCTTCTTGGGTGGAGCCCTCCATGGACTCGTGCAACCGTTACCCTTCGTGGGTTGAAGTCTCCATCAACGTGGATGTACGATAGCACCATCTATCAAAACCACGCCAAAAACATCTGTGTCTCCAACTGCGTTGAATCCTCCAAACCCTTCCCTTTACTTTCTTGCAAGTTGCATGCTTTAATTTTCACTGCCTATATACTCTTTGCATGCTTGCTTGATTTGTGTGATGATTGCTTGACCTGTCCAAAGTTGCTAAAATTTGTCAAACTCTAAAATTGGGAAAAGGTTAAGTTTTTAATTGGTCAAGTAGTCTAATCACCCCCCTCTAGACATACTTCAAGGTCCTACAACACCTACTGAAATATCTTTGCAAATGGCTGATAAATCAACTGCTATACCTGTCGGTATTTGTGAGGATGTGCCTGTTGTGGTTGCAAATGTCACTATCTTAACGGACTTTGTTATTCTTGATATTCCTGAGGACGATAGTATGTCTATTATCCTTGGTAGATCTTTTCTTAATACTGCAGGGGCTGTTATTGATTGCAACAAAGGCAATGTCACTTTTCATGCTAATGGTAATGAGCATACGGTACACTTTCCGAGGAAACACTCTCAAGTTCATAGCATCAATTCTATTGAAAAAGTTCCAACTATTATTTTTGGAGGTTTTGAATTTCCTCTCCCTACTGTCAAGGAAAAGTATGATATTCTTATTGTTGGGGATTTTCATATCCCCGTTGAGTTAACTTAGTGTTATTCGAAATTTCTCCGATTCCGTATTATTCGGAATGAGTTTGTTAACAAGACTTGATCAACCTTGTTAGTGGATTCATTTTAATGATCATGAGATGGATGAAACTAGAAGGCACAACCTTCTGTACCCTCTTTTTACTTTTTGTTATTTAGAATAAATAAAGAAAAAATAATATTATCTGTTTGTTTTCTGATTTATCCGTGCAATAAAAAATAGTCCGAAAATAAAAGTTCTCCAAATGCCCTGCAAATTTAGTATGATTTTTTCTGGAATATTTGAGGATTTTAGGCACTGAAAACACTGCAGGAGGGCCAAGCACCAGGCCATGAGAGAGGACGCCCCCCCCCCTGTAGGGCGCGCCCCCTGTCTCGTGGGCCCCTGGTGACTCCCCTCCACTTATGCCAGCACCCACACACTCCATCTTCTACCCAAAAAAATCCCCATCCAGCTCAAGCATGAGTTCTAGCTCATTTTGCTGCGATTTTTGATCTCTTAGCTCAAAGCTCCATTTGCAAAACTGCTTTGGGAGATTGTTGCTTGGTATGTGACTCCTCCATTGGTCTAATTAGTTTTTGTTCTAGTGCTTTATTCATTGCAAATCCTTGCTGCCTTGGTGACCCTGTTCTTGAGCTTGCATGTTAAATTTTTGAGGTCCCAAGCAATTCCAATGCATGATATAGGCTCTAGGCACTTGTAGGAGTAGTTGCTATCAATCTTGTTTAGTTTTATGCACTTTTATTTTGAAGTTACTAAAATTTTAGATTTTTTCAGATAATGTTAAGGAGGTTCTTTAAAGGCTCTTCTAGCCAAAGCTCTAAGGAAAAACAAGACAAAGAGAAGGAAAAACCCAAGTATAATCTTCCTCGCTTAGCGGAAGTACGGTCATGTGAATGGCCATGTGAAGATTTCTTGAAGGAAGCCGGAATTCATGAAGACTTTTATGCTTTAATCGAGACTGCAGGCCTCACCAGTTTCATGAACGACCGAATCAATCAGTATCTCTTACTTACCAATAATTTCGTGCAAAACTTTTATTATTATCCTAAGAAGTCACCGCCTGCAGTATCATTTCATTTATATGACGAGTTCAAAGAAATATCTTTATGTCATTTTTGCACGGTATGTAGGATACTTTATGAGGGAGAACTAGAGGAACCCCATCGTGAAGATGTGGCTGGCTTTGTTGATATTATCGCTGTAGAAGAGCCAAAGAAGGGTTCCGAAGCAAAAGTCTCTAGCATACACTTTCCTGTTTTACGCTACTTTGCCATATTCGCTAGTAGATGCTTGATTGGTCGTGGGAATAGTGGAAACTTGAGTGTTCCTGATATTATCATGCTTCAACATGCTTTGCTTGGAGACAATAGTTTTAATATGGGTGTCGTTGTTGCTAAACGGCTAGCCCTGAATCGTACAAAAGGCCCCATATTTGGAGGTATCTATGTTGCATGTCTCGCTAGACATTTTTAGATACCCATTAGGCACCATGAGGAAAAGGAGACAATATTGCCTGATCACATTCTAGATTACAAAAGCATGGTAGCACATAAGTTTATTGTTGACAACGAAGATAGGATGCTCTTGTATAAACTTAGATTCAATAAGAAACACCTTGAGATTATTATTTTGCTTGCGCCTCTGTTGTTTGATTTGCTTGCAGAAAAACTTCTCGTTACACCGGAGGCGGTGAACAATCATCTAGCTCAAGCTTTTACTCCAGAACCTGAACCGGAACCGGAACCTAGACTGGACCCTTATCGTGCATCATCTGTCCAGTGGGATCCGGAGATGACCAGCCAGTATTATCCTGATTATACCTCTCCTTACACCGGAGAGAGTAGTGGCGGTCCTTGGTATTAAACCAACTTAGGTCAAAAGCCTAAGCTTGGGGGAGTACGTATTTCTCACCGACTTTACATTCATGTTCACACACTAGTCGTCGGTGCTCATACTCTTTCATTGTATTATCCATGATTAGTTTAAATTTCTTTTTCTAGTTTTCTTCTTGTGTGTTTGATAAACCTTAAGAAAAACAAAAAAATAGTTAGTTTAATTTCCTTTCTTGTAGTAGAAATTAAAATGAAAACCCGAAAAGATTTCTCGTTCTTCTTTTACTTATTGGGAGCTTTCCCGTGTAAATAGTTTTATTTTCTTTTCTTTATTTTGAGGGTCGAGAAGACCATATTGAAAATGCTTATGGCTCTCATATGCATGATTGATTATTTATATTTAGAGCCCATATTACTTGTCTTCTCTCTTGAGTTGAATGCTTGCAGATTCCAGCTTAGTCCAATACATGTGCACTCTTATTATTATACACTTCGTTTGGTCGTGCGAGTGAAAGGCAATAATGACGATATATGATGGAGTTATTGGGATGAGAAAAGCTGGTATGAACTCGACCTCTCTTGTTTTTGTAAATATGATGATTCATCGTTCCTGAGTTAGCTATTATGAAATAAACATATTTGCAATGACACTTAGAGATTATAGTTGATTGTGCCATGCTTGATTAGCTATGAGTTATAATGGTTTACCTTGCGTGCCAACATGCTATTAGAATGATTATGATATGGTATGATGGGATGGTATCCTCCTTTGAATGTATTAAGTGACTCAACTTGGCACATGTTCACGCATGTAGTTGAATCAAATCAACATAGCCTTCATGATATTTATGTTCATGGTGGATTATATCCTACTCATGCTTGTATCCGGTGTGAATTAATTTTAATGCATGCTTACGACTGTTGTCGCTCTCTCAGTGGTCGCTTCCCAGTCTTTTGCTAGCCTTCACCTGTACCAAGCGAGAATACTGCTTGTGCATCCAAACTCCTTAAACCCCAAAGTTGTTCCATATGAGTCCACTATACCTTCCTATATGCGGTATCTACCTGTCGTTCCAAGTAAATTTGTATGTGCCAAACTCCAAACCTTCAAATGAAATTTTGTTTTGTATGCTCGAGTAGCTCATGTTACAACTAGGGCTGCCTATATATTCCATGCTAGGTGTGTTATTCTTAGAGGAGTGGACTCCGCTCCTCATTCACGAGAAAGGGCCGGTAACCAGGATGCCAAGTCCCATGACCCGAAAAGATCAAAGCAAATCAAAATAATTAAACAAAACTCCCCGAGGGCTATTGTATGTTGGAGGCACTCGTTGTTTCGAGCAAGCCATGGATTGATGCTTGTTGGTGGTTGGGGGAGTATAAACCTTTACCATTCTGTTTGGGAACTGCCCATAATGCATTTAGTATGGAAGATACAACCATCACATAGGTGTTGCGTTGACAGCGAAAGTATGCCGCTCAAAATGTTATTCAATCTCTATTTTAAAATCGAGCTCTGGCACCTCTACAAATCCCTGCTTCCCTCTATGAAGGGCCTATCTATTTACTTTTATGTTGAGTCATCATCCTTCTTATTAAAAGCACCCGCTGGAGAGCACACTGTCATTTGCATTCATTATTACTGGTTTATATTGGGTATGACTTGACTGGATCTCTTTTACCATGAATTACAATGTTTAGTCAGTCCTTGATCTTTAAAGGTGCTCTGCATTTATGTTTTGCGGTCTCAGAAAGGGCTAGCGAGATACCATTTTGTTATATCATGTTATGATTATTTTGAGAAAGTGTTGTCATCCGAGTTTTATTATTATGACTCGCTAGCTGATTATGCTATTGATATGAGTAATTGTGAGACCTATGTGTTATTGTGAGTATGGTTAGTTCATAATATTTGCTGAAACTTGAATGTTGGCTTTTCATGTTTACAACAACAAGAGCAAACAGAGTATGTAAAAGTTTTTCTTTATCACTTTCAGTTTGTCAACTGAATTGCTTGAGGACAAGCAAAGGTTTAAGATTGGGGGAGTTGATAAGTCTCCAACGTATCTACTTTCCCAAACACTTTTGCCCTTGTTTTGGACTCTAACTTGTATGATTTGAATGAAACTAACCCAGACTGACGCTGTATTCAGCAGAAGTACCATGATGTTGTTTTATGTGTAGAAAAGAGAAGTTCTCAGAATGTCCTGGAAATCCACGGAGGCACTTTTCAGATTTAATAATAATTTTTGGCAAAAGAATCAAGGTCAGGGGGGCCCGGGCTGTCCACGACATAGGGGGGCGCCCCCCCCCCTAAGGGGCGCGCCCTCCCATCTCGTGGGCCCCCCAGACCTCCTCCGACCTCAACTCCAACTCCATATATAACGTCTCGGGGAGAAAAAAATCAAGGAGAAAGTTTCGTCATGTTTTACGACACGGAGCCGCCACCAAGCCCTAATCTCTCTCGGGAGGGCTGATCTGGAGTCCTTTTGGGGCTCCGGAGAGGGGGATTCATCACCGTCGTCATCATCAACCATCCTCCATCACCAATTTCATGATGCTCACCGCCGTGCGTGAGTAATTCCATTGTAGGCTTGCTGGACGGTGATGGGTTGGATGAGATTTACCATGTAATCAAGTTAGTTTTGTTAGGTTTGATCCCTAGTATCCACTATGTTCTGAGATTGATGTTGCTATGACTTTGCTATGCTTAATGCTTGTCACTAGGGCCCGAGTGCCATGATTTCAGATCTGAACCTATTATGTTTTCATGAATATATGTGTGTTCTTGATCCTATCTTGCAAGTCTATAGTCACCTATTATGTGTTATGATCCGACAACCCCGAAGTGACAATAATTGGGATACTTCTCGGTGATGACCGTAATTTGAGGAGTTCATGTATTCACTATGTGTTAATGCTTTGGTCCGGTTCTCTATTAAAAGGAGGCCTTAATATCCCTTAGTTTCCACTAGGACCCCGCTGCCACGGGAGGGTAGGACAAAAGATGTCATGCAAGTTCTTTTCCATAAGCACGTGTGACTATTTACGGAATACATGCCTACATTACATTGATGAATTGGAGCTAGTTCTATATCACCCTACGTTATAACTATTGCATGAGGAATCGCATCCGGCATAATTATCCATCACTGATCCATTGCCTACGAGCTTTTCACATATTGTTCTTCGCTTATTTACTTTTCCGTTGCTACTGTTACAACTACTACAAAAACCCAAAAACAATTACCTTTTTTGTTGCTACTGTTACCATTACTATCATACCACTCTTGCTACTAAATACTTTGCTGCAGATACTAAGTTATCCAGGTGTGGTTGAATTGACAACTCAACTGCTAATACTCAAGAATATTCTTTGGCTCCCCTTGTGTCGAATCAATAAATTTGGGTTGTACTTCACCCTCGAAAGCTGTTGCGATCCCCTATACTTGTGTGTTATCAGCCATATGCAGAGTTCTCTTACAACAACAGTTATCAATCTAGTTTGAAGATGGCCCCTTTCGAAGCCTTGTACGGAAGGAGGTACAGGACCCCGTTGTTGTGGGACGAAGTTGGAGATCGCCAGTTATTTGGACCAGATTTGATTAAGGAGTCTGAACGGAAGGTGAAGTTGATTCACGATAGGCTCAAGGTAGCCCAGTCCAGGCAGAAGAGCTATGCAGATTCAAAACGCAAGGAAACAGTTTACGATGTCGGAGACCGAGTTTATCTTTGATTATCGCCACTTCAAGGAGTTAAGCGCTTCGGAGTTAAGGGGAAATTAGCGCCTCATTTTGTAGGACCATACAAAGTTTTGGAGCGTATGGGAGAATTTGCCTACAAGTTGGAATTGCCCGAAGGATTGTCAGGAGTTCATGACATATTCCACGTTTCTTAGTTGAAGAAGTGCCACGCAGAGATGGCTGATATACCGCTGAGAGACACAGTGCCGCTGGAAGCGATTCAGTTGGATAGGGATTTGACCTATGAGGAGAAACCAGTCAAAATTCTCAAGTATGCCAGCCGAGTCACCCGCAGCAAGGTTACCAAGTTTTGTAAAGTTCAGTGGAGCCACCACACCGAAGACAAAGCCACCTGGGAGCGAGAGGAAGATCTGCTGAAGGACCACCCTCGCCTATTTTCTAGCCAACCTGAATCTCGAGGGCGAGATTCATCTTAAGGGGGGTAGGTTTGTAACATCCCAAATTTTCAATTTGGAATGTTATACACTAGATCATCATTGCATATCATATTTTATTGCTTTGGCTTGATCCTAGAAATTTAACGCAACTCAAGGACCCTCGGAGAGAGTTGGGAATTTCGTTATTTTCATATTTGAGTTTTTCTCAAATTTTGAAAATAGGATCATTTCATTTATTTTATTTTATCTTCAATTATTTCTAAAATAAAAAAATATGAGAGAGGGAATAAAATGACTTTCCCAAAATAAAGAAATATTGAGGATTTAATAAAAAAATCAAATAAGTTTTATTTCTAAGTTTTTGGCTATTTTATTTGAATTTAGGAAAAATTGCATGTTTTTCAAAACTGCATTCTAGGCCAAGAAAATGTTCATCTCGTTCTAAATATTTTATTTAGACAGTGAAAAATTATTTTCGCATTTTTAGATTTTTATTTATTTATTTAGAATTTTTCTTAGTTGGGCAGAATTATTAAAAAAACCTACGCGCCCGACTGGGCCGAAGGCCCAGCCGAGCCGGCCCACGCCGCCGCTGTCTCCCACTCCGGATCGGGACCGGAGTCCCGATCGCCGCCGCCGCCCGAGTCCGGGAGGGCCACGCCGCCGCCTTGCCCCTCCCGCAAGCCACCCCCCTCCTTTAAATACCGACCCGGGGCCCCCCTTGGAGCCCCAGAGCCGGAGTCGCCGCCGCCGCAAGCCGACCGCCCCGCCGCCGCTGCCGCTAGGAGCCACCCCATGTTGCCCGTCACCACCACCCCGCCACCCCACGTCACCCGCCACCACCGGAGCCCCGCCGGACCTTCGCCGGAGCCCGAGCCGAGGTAGCTGCCCCGACGCCCCATTTTTCTGAAGAAAACCAATCCGTTTTTTTAGAAACCCTAGGTTTTAATTTTTTTAGATCGGTTTATTTTTTTTATCTCCTGGTTTATTTAATTAGCGAGCGTTTGCTCGTTCATTCGTTTTAACAGACGAATTCACCATTTAGTTTCAGTTAGCGAACATCCGTTCGTTAAATTGTTCGTCAGTTTTTCTTTTTCTCAGATTTTCCGCGATTATTTCTGATCGCGATTTGTGATCCGATTTTCGTTTTAGTTTATCTTTTCGCTCGTTTATCGGAATCATGCGATTCAAGCGCCTAGAGTTTCGTCTCCAAAGCCTCTTTCCGTTTAACCCACTAAAACAAGTTTTTGTTACTGTAAAATTTTACTTAGGTCCAGATTAGTAAACGAAGCTCTTTTCTTTCGTCGTTTGTTTTTTGTTGCTTCGTCGGTTTTGATTCTTTTTGCAAACCGGAGTTCTTAAGTTGAACTTTTTGGTTAGTTCTCATATTTAAGTTTTACTCGTGCATTAGATGAGTACTTATTGTATGATTGTTTGCTTGTTTGTTTGCGATAGAGTATCCGGAGTGCGCCGCTTGCTACTTCGAATCTCTAGGTTTCACGGATCATCAGCAAGGCAAGTAACACTTTGATCATACCTCTTTACTACCCAGTTTTATTGCATTAGATCAATCCTCAAACAATTGCATGATTAGGATCTGATTAATATGTGGGTTCTGGGAAGTAGATGAGGTAGTACCTATTACCTGTTTTATTATCAAACCTTTGGGAGTTACTTCTACGTTTGCTTATATTGCTATGCTATGCTAATAGACGTGGATTGGGTGAGTGAGTTTCCATGGCAGATGTGAGATTGTTAATTAATGGTTTACTTAAGGTGGCAACTTTAATACACATCTGGGTGGATTGAGGTACCTAGGTATTCCAGGATTGCCTGCTTCCTTTTGGACCGCCACCCAGGCTCAAAGGGATCATGAGATTATTCATGCTAGAAACTTCCGTGTGCAGCCACAAGCTACTATGGGCTCTAGCATAGTTTATTAAGTCGTGTGAACTCTTACAGTGGTAGACTAGCAGATGTAGGGGATGTAGGTTGGTACAGTCTACCCAATCGTAAGGTGCAAAAGCTTCTGAAAGACTATGTCTCGGTTATCCGTTTCTCAAACACCATGTAGTGCGAGAAATCCAACGGAGGAGATCGAGTCTTGTGGGGAAAAGTGCGCAAACCTCTATAGAGTGTATAAACTAATCCTGGTTAGTCGTGTCCCCGGTTATGGATGTTTTGAGTATCTAGTACTTGGATTATCATGTGAATCTCATCATGTTACTTTAGTTTAATTTGTTGGGTTTAATGATGATGCTTAA
Source organism: Triticum aestivum (assembly GCF_018294505.1). Classification (NCBI taxonomy): domain Eukaryota; kingdom Viridiplantae; phylum Streptophyta; class Magnoliopsida; order Poales; family Poaceae; genus Triticum; species Triticum aestivum. Next base: position 417,607,318 of record NC_057795.1, on the reverse strand, counting down.
TTGGGATTGAGAGGTTGTCTACACTCTCAATGTTTAACAACCACCATGATAGTTAAAAAAATTATTCCTTTGCAGTAGGGAAAAACTAACTTTATGAAAAACTGTAACCATAGAGCTTACCACCAGCCATATATGCATGTAGTATAGCATTATTCTTTCATTACTCTCTATGTGTTACTTTGCCAGCATATTCCATGTGCTGACCCATTTTTGGGATGCAACTTCATGTTGCAGACTTTTCAGATGACGAGTAAGATGCCTTAGGATTGTGGTCCTTTACTCAGTGATGCCGTTGGAGTTGATGGACTCGCTTATCTTCCAAGTATTCCGCTGTTATCGTTATTAGATGGCCTTAAGCCATATTTATTGTAATAAGCTCTCCTTTGGAGACATTCGATGTACTAAGTGTGCGATTGCTACTCTGTTATAAATCCTTCGAGTACTGTGCGTGTCAGCATTACTGATCCAGAGATGACACTGAAGCACAGAGATCAGATTGTTTGAGGTTTGGTCGCTACACTGCATCTACTACCATTACTCCACACATCGACCGCTATCCAGCATGCATCTAGTGTATTAAGTTCATGAGAAAACAGAGTGATGCAATAAGAACGATGACATGATGTAGGCGAAATACGTTTATCTATTGTGGCAGATATAGATCTCATCTTGTTATCCTTAGTAGCAACGATACACATGTGTCGGTTCCCTTTCTGTCACTGGGATCAAGCATCGTAAGATCAAACCCATGATATGTCTCCAATGTATCTACTTTTCCAAACACTTTTGCCCTTGTTTTGGACTCTAACTTGCATGATTTGAATGGAACTAACCCGAACAGACGTTGTTTTCAGCAGAACTACCATGGTGTTATTTTTGTGCATAAATAAAAGTTCTCGGGATGACCTGAAAATCCATGGAGACACGTTGGAATTAATAAAAAATATTTGCGAAAGAATCAGCATCAGGGGGGCCCACACGCTGTCCACGAGGGTGCAGGGCGCGCCCCCCTCGTGGCGCGCCCCTGCCTCGTGGGCCCCCTGGGACTCCACTGACCTCAACCCCAACTCCATATATTCACTTCCGGGGAGAAAAAAGTCAGAGAGAAGGATTCATTGCGTTGTACGATACGGAGCCGCCGCCAAGCCCTAATCTTCCTCGGGATGGTTGATCTAGAGTCCGTTCGGGGCTCCAGAGAGGCGAATCCGTCGCCATCGTCATCATCAACATCCTCCATCACCAATTTCATGATGCTCACCGATGTGCGTGAGTAATCCCATCGTATGCTTGCTGGATGGTGATGGGTTTGATGAGATTGACCATGTAATCGAGTTAGTTTTGTTAGGGTTTGATCCCTAGTATCCATTATGTTCTAAGATTGATGTTGCTATGACCTTGCCATGCTTAATGCTTGTCACTAGGGCCCGAGTGCCATGATTTCAGATATGAACCTATTATGTTTTCATGAATATATGTGAGTTCTTGATCCTATCTTGCAAGTCAATAGTCACCTACTATGTGTTATGATCTGGCAACCCCAAAGTGAAAATAATCGGGACCACTCCCGGTGATGACTGTAGTTTGAGGAGTTCATGTATTCACTAAGTGCTAATGCTTTGGTCCGGTACTCTATTAAAAGGAGGTCTTAATATCCCTTAGTTTCCAATAGGACCCTGCTACCACGGGAGGGTAGGACAAAATATGACATGCAAGTTCTTTTCCATAAGCACGTATGACTATATTTGGAATACATGCCTACATTACATTGATGAACTGGAGCTAGCTGTGTCGCCCTATGATATAAATGTTGCATGAGGAATTGCATCCGACATAATTATCCATCATTGATCCATTGCCTACGAGCTTTTCACATATTGTTCTTTGCTTAGTTACTTCTCCGTTGCCACTGTTACGATCGCTACAAAACTGCTACTATTGCTTTTGCCACCGTTACCGTTACTTCCATACTACTTTGCTACTAAATTCTTTGCTGCAGATATTAAGTCTTTTAGGTGTGGTTGAATTGACAAGTCAGCTGCTAATACTTGAGAATATTCTTTGGCTCCCGTTGTGTCGAATCTATAAATTTGGGTTGAATACTCTACCCTCGAAAAATATTGCGATCCCCTATACTTGTGGGTTATCAAGACTATTTTCTGGCGCCGTTGCCGGGGAGCATAGCTCTATTCTTTGAGTCACTTGGGATTTATATCTATTGTTCACTATGAGGAACTTGAAAGATGAAAGAACCAAGATTTTTCCCTCAACTACGAGGGGAGGTAAGGAACTGCCATCTAGCTCTGCACTTGATTCACCTTCTGTTATGAATAAATTTGTGACACCTACACCTGCACCTGCTATTGATTCTGATATGTCGCATGTTATTGATGATGCCACTTCTGATATGCATGATGCTTATGATGAAACTACTTCTATGCTTGATAATACTGTGCCATTAGGTGAATTTTTGGATGAACAACTTGCTAGGGTTAGAGAGAATGAAATTATTGAAACTGATAATATTGATGAAAGTGATGATGTAGATTCTCCCCCCAGATATGAATTGCCTGTTGTGCCTGAGGGTTATGTTATGGATGAAGAAACTGCTAGAGACTTTCTTGCTTGCAATGATAGATATGATCTTAGGAAACTGTTAGCTAAGCTGAAAGGAAAGTCTCTTAATGCTAGAATGAAATATGACCCTGCTTTTGCTACTTCACCTATCTGCGTTACTGATAAGGATTATGAATTCTCTATCGATCCTAAGTTAATTACTTTGGTTGAATCTGATCCTTTTTATGGCTATGAATCTGAAACTGTTGTGGCACATCTTACTTAATTGAATGATATAGCCACCCTATTTACTCATGGGGAAAAAATAGCTATTACTATATCCTTAATTTTTTTTCCTTTCTCATTAAAGGGTGATGCTAAAATATGGTTTAATTCTCTTGCTCCTCGTTGTGTGCATAGTCCCCAGGACATGATTTATTACTTCTCTGCAAAATATTTCCCCGCTCATAAGAAACAAGCTGCCTTAAGGGAAATATTTTGTGCAAATTGAAGAAGAGAGTCTCCCACAAGCTTGGGAGAGGCTTCTCCAATTACTTAATGCTTTGCGTGATCATCCTCTCAAGAAAAATGAAATACTTGATATCTTTTATAATGGACTGACTGATGCTTCCAGAGACCACCTGGATAGTTGTGTTGGTTCTGTTTTCAGGGAAAGAACTGTTGAGCAAGCTGAATTGCTATTAAATAATATATTGAGCAATGATAATGATTGGACACTTCCCGAACCAACTCCTAAACCAACTCCGAAGAAAAGGGGTATTCTATTTCTCAGTCTTGAAGATATGAAAGAGGCAAAGAAATCTATGAAAGAAAAAGGTATTAAAGCTGCAGATGTTAAGAATTTACCACCTATTGAAGAAATATATGGTCTTAATAACCCGGCACATGTAGTAAAGGTAAATTCTCTCTATAGATTTGATGAAGGTGATATCCCTCGTTATAAGTCTACTAGCCAATGCTTGGATGAGTTTGGTAATTTTATTGTTAAACAAGAAAACTTCAATTCTTATGTTGGTAGACAATTGAAACGTAATGATTGAGCACTTGAGTGATTATATGTCTATACTTAAAGGTGACCTTAAGCTTATTAGTTAACATGCCTCCATGGTTACCACTCAAGTAGAACAAGTACTTAAGGCACAAGATGATCTGCTCAATGAATTAAATAATAAGAAAAATGATAATGATGTCAGAGTTATGACTAGATGTGGTAGAATGACCCAGGAACCTTTGTATCCTGAGGGCCATCCTAAGAGAATTGAGCAAGATTCTCAGAGAACTAATGTTGATGCACCTAGTCCTTCTAATAAGAAGAAAAAGGAAATTGATAGGACTTTGCATGCTTCTAGTGAACCTGTTACAGACACACCTGAGAATCCCAATGATATTTCTATTTCTGATGTTGAAACACAATCTGGTAATGAACATGAACCTACTGATAATGTTAATGATGATGTTCATGTTGATGTTCAACCTACCAATAACAACGATGTAGAAATTGAACCTGTTGTTCATCTTGATAACCCACAATCAAAGAATCAACGTTATGATAAGAAAGACTTCATTGCTAGGAAGCACGGTAAAGAAAGAGAACCATGGGTTCAGAAACCCATGCCTTTTCCTTCTAAGCCATCCAAGAAAAAGGATGATGAGGATTTTGAGCGCTTTGCAGAAATGATTAGACCTATCTTTTTGCATATGTGTTTGAGTGATATGCTTAAAATGAATCCTTATGCTAAGTATATGAAAGATATAGTTACGAATAAAAGAAAGATACCGAAAGCTGAAATTTCCACCATGCTTGCTAATTATACTTTTAAGGATGGAATACCACAAAAACTTGGAGATCCAGGAGTAACAACTATACCATGCTCCGTTAAAAGAAACTATGTTAAAACTGCTTTATGTGATCTTGAAGCCGGTGTTAGTGTTATGTCTCTCTTTTTGTATCGTAGACTTGATTTGAATAAGTTGACACCCACTAAAATATCTTTGCAAATGGTTGATAAATCAACCGGTATACCTGTCGGTATTTGTGAGGATGTGCCTGTTGTGGTTGCAAATGTTACTATTTTAACGGACTTTGTTATTCTTGATATTCCCGAGGACGACAGTATGTCAATCATCCTTGGTAGACCATTTTTAAATACTGCAAGGGCTGTTATTGATTACAACAAAGGCAATGTCACTTTTCATGTTAATGGTAATGAGCATACGGTGCACTTTCCGAGGAAACAACACCAAGTTCATATTATAAATTCTATTGGAAAAATTTCAACGGTTACTATTGGAGGTTTTGAATTCCCTCTTCCTACTGTCAAAAAGAAAGGTGATATTCTTATTTTTGGGGACATGCACATCCCCATTGAGGTAACTTAGTGTTATTCGAAAATTCTCCGGTTTCATGTTATTCGAAAGAGGTTTCTTAACAAGACTTGGTCAACCTTGTTAGTGGATTCCTTTTGATGAGCATGAGATGGATGAAGTTAGAAAGCACAACTCTCTGTACCCACTCTTTACTTTCTATTATTTAGATTAAATAGAGTAAAAATAGTATTTTCTGTCTGTTTTCTGAATTATTCGTGCAATAAAAAATACCCCAAAAATAAAAGTTCTCCAAATGCCCTGAAAATGAAGTGTGATTTTATTGTTAAAAATAAGAAGCAGATGCTTAAGTATAACTTGGTATTTGATAAAACTCACTGTGAGACTATTACCTTGCATGCACCCTATTTGTTTAACATACTTTCAGGCACGTACCTCATCTTGCCCGAGGCCATTTATGCATACTGGAATCTAACACAAGTTCCAGAGCCTGAGCTTGAGCCACCACTTGATCCCTATCGACAGTCTGTTTATCAGTGGGATCCGGGGGAGATCGCTAACCAGTGGCACCCAGAGGACCCTCCTCGGTACACTAGAGAGAGTAGCTTCGATCCATGCGCATAGACCAACTTAGGCCAAAAGCCTAAGCTTGGGGGAGTACGTATTTCTCACCGACATTACATTCATGTTCACTCACTCATGCTAGTTGTCGGTGCTCATACTTCTTCATTGTACCATCCATACTAGTTTATTTTCTTTCTCTTGCTTTCTTCTTGTGCGTTTGAAAAACCTTAAGAAAAAACAAAAAATATTTAGTGTAGCCTTTATGAAAGGACATGCGGTGCCCCCATGTGTGGTTTTGGTAATTGACGGCATTCTCTATGGACTAATGGTTGCATTGAGTTATATTTGAAGGATTTGTTCATAGGCACTTCTTGAAGTCCATGTGTTGGTTTCAAGGAGTTTATGTGTTGACCAAGGTGCTATTAAGGAATTATTCTAAGATTGGTCATGTGAGTGTTGAGCTTATTGCAAGCATATATTGAAGAATAAGATTGTGTGATCATTCATGTTTACCTTCAAGACATCATCCAAATGAAGAGAGTTGGAAAGATTCAAGGTTGATCAAGACTAAGTCAAGAGTGAATCAAGTTGATCAACTCACAAAGCGTAGAAGATGTACCGAGAGGGATCAAGTGATCCCATGGTACGGTAAGCATTGTCCATTGCGCTTTGTGTACTAACCCATGGTCTATGTGAGAGTTCTATGTGGGGTTAGGTACGTGTTCCTGAGCTTGCGTCAAGAGGAAGATATCACTCAACCCATGGAGAGGATGACATCAAGTGGTGATCATCATCAAGATTGTCGTGTGCAAGTTCAAGTGGAGCATCACGAAGAGATCAAGTGCTTGAAGCTTGCCATCCATTATGGTGTCAATAGACTTGTGAAGATGTGCCAAAAAGTGGCTCACACATAATGGAGTATGGGGGAGCAATCCACTAGTCTTCACCGAGCCAACCCAATCAAGAAAGGTGGTCCTTCTTGAGGAAGTCAAGATCGTCTACATCTAGCTCAAGTGGACTTTGTGCAAGGCAAAGGTTTTTCCTTGATAGGTTCTCTATTTTACCGGTCTCATGGTGGTACTTTGGAGACCGGGTTATAGGATCGTTTGCCGTACTATCAAGGGGGGCTCTCAAGTGAGTAGCTTGATCGTATCGTTCATAGAGAGCTCAAACCATTGCATGCTTGCATCATCTTTCTTGGTTCTTGTTTGGTTTTCTCCTTGTGAGATTTGGAGCTTATGGTCATCTTCTTGACAAGCTCGAGTTCATTGAAAACGGAGTTCACATGCTTCTTCTATTGCGTTTTCGGTGTTGGAGTTTTTACCGGTCTTATTTGAGGAAGGGTTCTCACCTTTCTTGTGGGACTTTTATTATTTGCTTCTTATTGTTATTTCTATCAAGATTGTGTTAGCCCTTGTTGCTAGCTTTCCAACAAACTTGGTTTCATCGAATTCGGTGCTCGTATGCAAAAGTTATGGTTGTTTTGTTCTTAGCTGTTTTTCATAGAGAGGTTGTACCACCCTACCGGCCATGTACTGCTCTACCACTGGACTAGTTTCTGTTTTGGAGCGGTTCTTTAACCGGTACTACCGGTTCCCCGGGCTGTTGTACTGCTTGGATCTTTTCCTACAGGTTGGTTTTTCCTCTGCTTTGACCGGTTGTACCGGTTCGTGCACCTGTTGTACCGGTCCTATAGTTTTCTGCACATAACGGGCAGATTTGTGGATACCTATAAAATGGGGTCTTCTTCCCCATTGAACCTTGTCCTTTGAGCTCGTGTTCTTCCCCCAATGTTGACCTTCTTAGAGCTTGCTATCTCTCAATCCCTCCATGGATTCTTGCTAGTTTTTGAGGGAAAAGAGAGAGGAGATCTAGATCCACATTTCCACCAATCACTTTCTCCTCTATGTGAGGGGAACCCCTTGGATCTAGATCTTGGAGTTCTTGGTGTTCTCCTTCTTGTTCTTCCTCTCACTTTCCTCCCTAGCATTAATTGCTTTGGTGGGACTTGGGAGAGAAGGACTTGGACACTCTGTGTGCCCTTGCCGTTGCATTTGGTGCATCGGTTTGAGTTCTCCATGGTGACACGTGGAAGTTACAAGTTGAGAAGTTTATTACTCTTGGGTGGTTGGGAACCCTAGAGCTTGTTCCTCTTGGGTGCCTTGGTTCCCTAGACGGTTGGTGTTGTTCGAAGCTCAATCATTGTGGTGTAAAGCTCCGGGCAAGCGTCGGGGTCTCCAATTAGGTTGTGGATATCGCCCCGAGCAATTTGACGGGTACCGGTGACCGCCCCCAAGGGTTGCCAAAGTGTACGGGTTCGGTGACCTCCCCCAAGGGTTGCCATTTGTACGGGTTCAGTGAGCGCCCTCAAGGGACCCTTAGTGGAATCACGGCATCTTGCATTGTGCGAGGGAGTGAGGAGATTACGGTGTCCTTAGTGGATTCTTGGGGAGCATTGTGCCTCCACACCGCTCCAAACGGAGATTAGTATCCGCAAGGGTGTGAACTTCGGGATACATCATCGTCTCTGCATGCCTTGGTTATCTCTTACCCGAGCCCTTTTACTTATGCACTTACTTTGTGATAGCCATAGTGTTTCATGTTATATATCTTGCTATCACATAGTTGTTTATCTTGCTTAGCATAAGTTGTTGGTGCACATAGGTGAGCCTAGTTGTTTTAGGTTTTGTGCTTGTCAAATTAACCGTTAGGTTTATTTCGCATTTGTTCAAGCCTAAACCATAATTATTTTAAAGCGCCTATTCACCCCCCCCCCTCTAGGCGACATCCACGATCTTTCAATTGGTATCAGAGCCTCGTCTCTCTTTGTTAGGCTTAACCGCCTAGAGAGTAAAGATGTCGACTAGGGGATTAGGATTCTCTGACACTCTTAGTTTTGATGGCACAAATTTTGATGTTTGGGTAATTAGCATGCTTAATCTCTTTAGGGTCATGGACCCAAATTTAGAGCGAATTGTAGATATGGGTTTTTCTCCTCCAAAGGATCCCAAAAGATTATCTTTAGAGGATGAGAAAAACTTCGATCTCAATGCTCAAGCTTCTAATGTGCTTTTCGATGCTTTGAGCAATGTAGTTATATTTCAACTCATGTCGTTCCGGGATGCTCATGAGTTGTGGACAAAGCTTCAAGGTAAATATGGTGTGTCCAAGACTTGTGGGGATGATTGTTCTCCCTCCACCTCCAGTCGTGTTGCCTTCTCAACTTCTTCTACTTCACCTACATGTGGATGGCCACAAGGTAATGTTATGGTGAGTAGTGTTGCTCATTGCAGTGATGATAGTGTTCTTATTATTGATGACTCTTCATCACTATCTTTTTGCAATGCTCCATCTTTGGACTTTAACACTTCATGCACCTTACATGTTTCTCAGGCTTGTGTTGATATTCCGTGCATATCATGTAGAAATTGGTTGACTAAATCTCATGATGATATGCTTTCTATATCTTGTTGCCATGATAAAAAATGCATGTATTTCCTCGATTTGTTGTGCTAACAATGTAGAGGAAACCCAACACTCCATGGAACAAGATGTGGTCTTGAACGGTGCTTCAAGGAATCCTACATCATCATCTATTGCTTTTTGCCTTATGGCTAAGGCTTCAAAGGTATCTCCTACTTTGAACCCCAATATGTCTCTTGATGATGATGTTAATGCTAATGAGGGTGAGGATAATGATGAAGAGAATGATAATGTTGCTTCCTTAAAAATTAAGGGAGAAATGATATTTAAAGATCTTCATAAGAATAAAATTGCTCATTCCAACTTCATGGAAATCATGTCTACTGCCATTGAGGGCAAGAAATACATTGAGGAGTTGGAATCTCATCTCGAGGAGCATGAGGTCACCATTGATAAAATGGAAGGTCATGAGCGTGATTACGCTAATGAGATCGCGGACCTCTCTCAAGCTCTTGAACTTGAACAAACCACCAAGGAATCTCTTGAGGAGACCTTTTCTCTAGAATTATCTAGAATAAAGGAATCTCATGATAGAGCACTTGTGGTGGCCAATGATTTGAAAACTAAAAATGCTAAGCTTGAAGTTGCTCACGCTAAACTCCTTGAGGATTTTGAGCACCTCGAAAATGGCTCAAGGGTCATCAAGGGTGAGCTCATCAAACTCACCGGGTCTCATGCTCAACTTGAAGCTTCTTATTTAAAAGATCTTGCCAAGTTGTCCTCTACTCTTGTTGTTAATGATGATGCTTGTGCTACTAACTCTATTACTTGTGAAGCATCCATTTTGAAGGAGAATGTTGAACTACGGGCTCAACTTGAGTTGCTATATAGCAATTATGGGAGATTGGAAGAAAGTCATGAAAATCTCTCAAGCTCTCATGATGATCTTCTAGTATCCCATAATGTGCTAAAAATATCTCATGAGGACATGATTGCTAAGGTAACATCTAGTGAGCCTCATGCGGATACTAGCACTACTTCAAATCAAAATGCTATATTGCCATGTGCTATTCCTTGTAATTCATCTATTCACAATGTTGGTACATCTTGTGATGAATTGCTTTCCTTGCCTTGTTTCTCTAAAAATGAAGCTTATACTTCCTCTAGTGCTTGTGTTGAGACTAACCATGTAGAGGAAATCAAAGAGCTCAAGGCCCAAGTCACTTCTTTGAAGAAAGACTTGGAAAAGTGTCATGAAGGGAAATCCTCACTCAACAATATCTTGAGTGTGCAAAAATCCCCCAATGACAAAGGTGGACTTGGATTCAACTCCAATAAGAAGAAGAAGTCCAAGATGAACAAGAAGAAGGGCCAAGAACAAGTCAAGAATTCGGCCAAGATTGTTTGCTTCAAGTGCAAAATTTAAGGGCATCGTGTTAGATCTTGCCAATTGAAGAAGAAGGCCATTAGTGACAAGCAACAAGGGAAGCGACCACAAGTTCAATATCATGCTCAACCACAAGTTGAAGAAAGGCCTCTTCCCAAGAATACTCAAGCTAATGCTTCTCAAGTTGAGAACTCAAGTGAGAAGAAAGTGAAGAGTAGACGTTGCTACTTATGTCGTGAGAAAGGTCACCTCGCTTCCATGCACTAGTGGTAACTCACCCAACCCAATTATTATTGATGATATCTATTCTCTTGGGAAGGATAAGGCTGGCAATGTGTTTGCCAACTTTGTTGTTACTCAAAGTGGTGTCAAGCAAAGAACCATTTGGGTAGCCAAGCCTATTGTGACTAACCTTTTAGGACCCAACTTGGTTGGGGACCAAGTAGCTCCAACTTGATTAATAGGTGTCTACAGAGGGCATTGGAGACTTGGCTACATTATGAAGAATTAAGGGGATTTTCATCATTCATATTGTCTCAAGCCAAGTCATTCGAATTATCAAGTTTCTATCTTATATCCAATGTTCCTCCTTGCGGTAACTCATGCTTAAAGTGTTTACATTAATAGTTACTTGCCCCTTTGCATGTTTGGTTTTGTTCCTTGCATGTGTTTGTATATGTTGTTCTTCCAACTTGGTTATCTTGAGCAATCAAGTATGTGTGTGTTGGTTTGCACATGATGTACGTGTGTGTCATTCTTGAGCCTTTTGCATCTTGTTTATATCTTAATTGGCTCGTGTGAGAGATTAATGGAACATCCCATTTTGGGGGAGTGATGTGCTTTGTGCACCTCACGGTCCCACAAATGTGTGTACATGAGGAATACCACCTAGTATTGATATTGCAAGCTTATCTAGTCACTATGTGGTATGTCTTCTCATGAGAAATTCAAATTCTAAATAGTCCATTAATTATCTCTTGTTGAACCCTCTTATTGCCTCTTGTCAAGTTTTTATTGGTATCACATTATGGGGGAGTAATATGCTATGTGCATATTACAAGCCTAGAAAATGTGTACATTTGAGATATTGTCACCTAGAATTGATATTGTAAATTATCTTGTTCCTAGGTGGCATATTAGCTCTACAAGTTGCAATTTGCTTGTGTTTCGTGTGAAGATGATGTTGGATATCCTAGATATCTACCAACGGAAATATTTCCAAATACTTCTTGTCTTTTGAAAATTTGTACTCACTTATGTGTGGTAGAAATTATTGATCATCTTTACATTGGCCTTTGCTTTTATTTGCCTTATCTCTTGCTTAGGATTGTGTCAACTCCCAGTGTATTCCATACCACTTGTGGATCTTGTTATTTCCTTGAGATTGTCTAGTGTTTGTATATATATAGTGAAAGTGGTGATCCCATCTTGTGTTTTTTTATTCAAATGCAAATTCTCTATAATGCACAATGCTTGAGGGAGCTATCCTATTTTTCTTAGAACGCTCACCTTGCGATCCTTATCGAGTGTGTGTTGGTGGAATACAAACCGTTTCTTTTTGGTACTTTGTGCCATCATGAAACTTTGTAGAGCACTTGGTTTGTTTGGAACCATTCTCTCTTTTGGGAGTTCGACATCATTCTTTTTGAGTGTGCCAATGGATATCTCATTCCTTGATGTATCGGTTAATGATATCTTCCAAGTGATGGTTTCTCCTTTTGGTATCCTTTTCACTTGGTTTTCCTTTTTCATTTGGTAGTGGTTCTTGGAAGTCTTTAGCATGCATATTTACTTCATGTATTTTCTTGGAAGTTTTTCCCATGTATATTGGTGTTTCTAACTCTTTGGTCCCAATGAGTTTGGGTACCATTTTGTTTGTGATATTGGTCTAGGAACAATTGGAGATGCATTGGATGCTCGGCTCACTCACAAGGGAGGTGGTGTCACCATGTGCTTATTGGAGTCAAGCTAGGATGCTCAATGAACTACTATCTACTACCTTCAATTGGTTTCTATTACATCCTTCCAATGTTAACTCGGTAACAAATATCTTCATATACTTCATGCACACATTTCTTGCTTCAACCTTGTGTAGGTTGCATCTTGGCATGATATTCATTCCATCTTGTGATACTCATTTCCTTTCTCAAAGCATCTCAACGATGATCTCATGTTGCTAGTTGTGATGTCTTTAATGGTCGTGTGGTAGGAATTCATTTATATACAATAAGACCATATCTAGCCATGTGCTATGCTTCCAAGCAAATATCTTATTGGTACATGTATGAGTTCCTTTTGGATATCTTGTTCCTTCGTGTTGTAACTATTTCGGGTGTACATCCTTCTTTGTAGATATATATCATCATGATTTCGTCTACCTATAACCTTATACACTTGAGAGAAATTACATCTCTAGATGATATCCTTTCTTTCACGTCCACCTTGTCTTTCTTATGTTATTTATTTGGTGGCTCCATGAAAGCTTTTGCCTTGAGTGCGTGTCTTATCTCGTTGCATCTTGATGCACTCTTGTGTGGTGAAGATTAGTTTCCTCATGCTTGTCCTTATGAGGCTTTTGCCATCTTAATTGGTATCCCTCATCTTGATGAGGCTTTCTTCTTCTATCTTCACCATGGGTTGTCGCAAGCTTTGTCGTTTTCTTTTTAGTGAGCTTGTGAACCCATTTGTTAGTTGGGTGTGTGTGGGGAGGAGTGTCATGCACCGTGTATCTCATTTATCCAAGACTATGTTGATGCTTAATGCTCATCCTGATTTTAGTCTTCTCAAGTGCTTTGCCATGACTCACACACATCATTTTGCTTGAGCCTATTCATAAGTTGCCTCTTTTACATGTTGCTCAACCATGTGTTTGTTGCAAGTGCTAGGATTTGTTTCCTATATGCTCACTTACACTTGTTGTGAGTTTCTATTGATTTTGGGGGATCTATGATCCTATTTTGTGCACTTTGTATCCTAATTCAAAAATTCTTATGTGTGCACAAATCATGGGGAGATTCTCAAGTTTCTTTAGATCACTCCTTTGCTCATATCATAACATCTTTTATTCTTGTGGCTCATAGGATCTTTGGTCTAGTTGGTTCAATTGGTATCTTTTGATAGCTTGCTTCAATTGGTATCTTTTGATTGCTTGATTGCTTGTTTCTCTCTTTGTTATGTCTTTGTGGCATATCTTTCTTTTGCAATCTTTGAGCCTCAATATAGTTTGTCTTCCTCCAAGTATTTACCGTTGGATATGTGTATTGCATTCCACTCTCTTGTGGAGAAATACACATTTATGGAGAAACACAATTTATATTGGCCTTCTAAGCTTTTCTCCCATTTTGGCAATCAATGCCAATGGGGGAGAAGTTTCAGAGAGTTTTGTGGAGAAGTTTATAGATTCATCTTTTCTTGCTTTGGTTGTGTTACCAAGCGTTTGCATCTCTTATGCATGCATTATTGGTTGATGCATTGCATGTTGATGCATAATTCCTTATATAAACTCTCTTGAAGTGATTGTCATCAATTACCAAAATGGGGGAGATTGAAAGGACATGCGGTGCCCCCATGTGTGGTTTTGGTAATTGATGACATTCTCTATGGACTAATGGTTGCATTGAGTTATATTTGAAGGATTTGTCCATAGGCACTTCTTGAAGTCCATGTGTTGGTTTCAAGGAGTTTATGTGTTGACCAAGGTGCTATTAAGGAATTATTCTAAGATTGGTCATGTGAGTGTTGAGCTTATTGCAAGCATGTCTTGAAGAAGAAGATTGTGTGATCATTCATGTTTACCTTCAAGACATCATCCAAATGAAGAGAGTTGGAAAGATTCAAGGTTGATCAAGACTAAGTCAAGAGTGAATCAAGTTGATCAACTCACAAAGCATAGAAGATGTGCCGAGAGGGATCAAGTGATCCCATGGTATGGTAAGCATTGTCCATTGCGCTTTGTGTACTAACCCATGGTCTATGTGAGAGTTCTATGTGGGGTTAGGTACGTGTTCATGGTCTTGCGTCAAGAGGAAGATATCACTCAACCCATGGAGAGGATGACATCAAGTGGTGATCGTCATCAAGATTATCGTGTGCAAGTTCAAGTGGAGCATCACGAAGAGATCAAGTGCTTGAAGCTTCCCATCCATTATGGTGTCCATGGACTTGTGAAGATGTGCCAAAAAGTGGCTCACACATAATGGAGTATGGGGGAGCAATCTACTAGTCTTCACCGAGCCAACCCAATCAAGAAAGGTGGTCCTACTTGAGGAAGTCAAGATCGTCTACATCTAGCTCAAGTGGACTTTGTGCAAGGCAAAGGTTTGGCCTTGATAGGGTCTCTATTTTACCGGTCTCATGGTGGTAGTTTGGAAACCGGGTTATAGGATCGTTTGTCATACTATCAAGGGGGGCTCTCAAGTGAGTAGCTTGATCATATCGTTCGTAGAGAGCTCAAACCATTACATGCTTGCATCATCTTTCTTGGTTCTTGTTTGGTTTTCTCCTTGTGAGATTTGGAGCTTATGGTCATCTTCTTGACAAGCTCGAGTTCATTGAAAACGGAGTTCACATGCTTCTTCTATTGCGTTTTCGGTGTTGGAGTTTTTACCGGTCTTATTTGAGGAAGGGTTCTCACCTTTCTTGTGGGACTTTTATTATTTGCTTCTTATTGTTATTTCTATCAAGATTGTGTTATCCCTTATCGCTAGCTTTCCAACAAACTTGGTTTCATCGAATTCGGTGCTCGTATGCAAAAGTTATGGTTGTTTTGTTCTTAGCTGTTTTTCATAGAGAGGTTGTACCGCCCCATAGAGAGGTTGTACCGGTTGAGCGGTTGTACCCTCCAAAATTGGTCCAAAGGTTGTACCGGCCATGTACCCCTCTACCACCGGACTAGTTTCTGTTTTGGAGCGGTTCTTGGGCAGTTGTTGACCGGTTGTACCGGTTTAACCGGTACTACCGGTTCCCCGGGCTGTTGTACTGCTTGGATCTTTTCCTACAGGTTGGTTTTTCCTCTGCTTTGACCGGTTGTACCGGTTCGTGCACCTGTTGTACCGGTCCTATAGTTTTCTGCACATAACGGGCAGATTTGTGGATACCTATAAAATGGGGTCTTCTTCCCCATTGAACCTTGTCCTTTGAGCTCGTGTTCTTCCCCCAATGTTGACCTTCTTAGAGCTTGCTATCTCTCAATCCCTCCATGGATTCTTGCTAGTTTTTGAGGGAAAAGAGAGAGGAGATCTAGATCCACATTTCCACCAATCACTTTCTCCTCTATGTGAGGGGAACCCCTTGGATCTAGATCTAGGAGTTCTTGGTGTTCTCCTTCTTGTTCTTCCTCTCACTTTCCTCCCTAGCATTAGTTGCTTTGGTGGGACTTGGGAGAGAAGGACTTGGGCACTCCGTGTGCCCTTGCCATTGCATTTGGTGCATCGGTTTGAGTTCTCCACGGTGACACGTGGAAGTTACAAGTTGAGAAGCTTATTACTCTTGGGTGGTTGGGCACCCTAGAGCTTGTTCCTCTTAGGTGCCTTGGCGCCCTAGACGGTTGGTGTTGTTCGGAGCTCAATCATTGTGGTGTAAAGCTCCGGGCAAGCGTCAGGGTCTCCAATTAGGTTGTGGAGATCACCCCGAGCATTTTGACAGGTACCGGTGACCGCCCCCAAGGGTTGCCAAAGTGTACGGGTTCGGTGACCTCCCCCAAGGATTGCCATTTGTACGGGTTTGGTGACCGCCCTCAAGGGTCCCTTAGCGGAATCACGGCATCTTGCATTGTGCGAGGGCGTGAGGAGATTACGGTGGCCCTAGTGGCTTCTTGGGGAGCATTGTGCCTCCACACCGCTCCAAATGGAGATTAGCATCCGCAAGGGTGTGAAATTTGGGATACATCAACGTCTCCACGTGCCTCGGTTATGTCTTACCCGAGCCCTTTTACTAATGCAGTTACTTTGTGATAGCCATAATGTTTCATGTTATATATCTTGCTATCACATAGTTGTTTCTTGCTTAGCATAAGTTGTTGGTGCACATAGGTGAGCCTAGTTGTTTTAGGTTTTGTGCTTGTCAAATAAATCGTTAGGTTTATTCCGCATTTGTTCAAGCCTAAACCGTAATTATTTTAAAGCGCCTATTCACCACCACCACCCCTCTAGGCGACATCCATGATCTTTCACTTTAGCTAGTTTACTTTCCATGTTTGTAGTAGTAGTACTTAAAAGAAAACACAAAAAGATTTCCCATTCTTCTTTTGCTTGTTGGGAGCTCTCCCGTGTAAATAGTTTTAGTTCTTTTCTTTTCTTTGGGGGTCGAGAGGAGAAGACCACGATGAAAATGTTGAGTGGCTCTCATATGCATTATTGTTGATCTAACCAAGAGCCCATATTACCTTGTCTTCTCCTTTGAATTAAATGCTTGCAGATTCCAGCTTAGTCCAATGCACGTGCACTATTATTATTATCCACACTGTTGTCGTGCGAGTGAAAGGAAATAATGACGATATATGATGAAATGATTGAGATGAGAGAAGCCGGTATGAACTCGACCTATCTTGTTTTTGTAAATGTGATTAGTCCATCGTTCTTGATTCAGCCTATTATGGATGGAACATGTTTGCAATGACAATTAGAGATTATAGTTGCCATGCTTAATTAGCTAGGAGTTTATAATGGCTTACCTTGCGTGCCAACATGCTATTAAAATGGTTGTGATGAGCTAGGATAGGGTGGTATCCTCTGAATGATTCCAGTGGCTTGACTTGGCACCTGTTCACGCATGTAGTTGAAACAAAATCAACATAGCCTCCACGATATTTATGTTCATGGTAATTTATATCCTACTCATGCTTGCACTCATTGTTGGTTAATCTTAATGCATGTTCATGACTGTTGTCGCTCTCTAGTTGGTCGTTTCCCAGTCTCTTTCTAGCCTTCAATTGTACTAAGCGGGAATATTGCTTGTGCATCTACTTCCATAAACCCCAAATTTATGCCATATAAGTCCACCATACCTTCCTATATGCGGTATTTACCTGCCGTTCCAAGTAAATTTGTATGTGCCAAACTCCAAACCTTGAAATGAAATTCTGTTTTGTATGCTCGAATAGCTCATGTATTCAACTAGGGTTGTCTATATCTTCCATGCTAGGTGGGTTATTCTCACGATGAGTGGACTCTGCTCATCATTCACGAGAAAATGGCCGGTACCGGGATGCCCAGTCCCATGCTCAAATCAAATCAACATAATTGCAAACAAAACTCCCCCGGGATTGTTGTTAGTTGGACGGCACCCGTTGTTTCGAACAAGCCATGGATTGATGTTTGTTAGCGGTGGGGGTATAAACTTTACCATTCTATTTGGAAACCGCCTATAATGTATGTAGCATGGAAGATATCGAGATCTCTCAGTTGTTATGTTGACAATGAAAGTATGCCACTCAAAATTTTATTTATCTATGTTTCAAAACTCGAGCTCTGGCACCTCTGCAAATCCCTGCTTCCCTCTGCAAAGGGCCTATCTATTTACTTTTATGTTGAGTCATCATCCTCTTATTAAAAAGCACTAGTTGGAGAGCACCGCTGTCATTTGCATGCATTGCTATTAATTTACATTGACTATGATTGTGACTGGATCTCTTTTACCATGAATTACAATGTCTAGTCAGTCCTTGATCTTCAGGGGTGCTCTGCATTTATGTTTTGTGGTCTCAGAAAGGGCTAGTGAGATACCATCTTATTATATCATATTATGGTTGTTTTGAGAAAGTGTTGTCATCTGAGATTTATTATTATTGCTCGCTAGTTGATTATGCCATTGATATGAGTAAACGCGAGACCTAACTGTTATTTTGAATATGGTTAGTTCATAATCTTTGCTAAAAACTTGATGCTAGCTTTACATATTTGCAACAACAAGATCAAACAGAGTTAGTAAAAGTTTTTCTTTATCACTTTCAGTTTGTCAACTGAATTGCTTGAGGACAAGCAAAGGTTTAAGCTTGGGGGAGTTGATACGTCTCCAACGTATCTACTTTTCCAAACACTTTTGCCCTGTTTCGGACTCTAACTTGCATGATTTGAATGGAACTAACCCGGACTAACGCTATTTTCAGCAGAACTACCATGGTGTTATTTTTGTGCAGAAATAAAAGTTCTCGGAATGACCTGAAAATCCACAGAGACATGTTTTGGAATTAATAGAAAATATTGGCGAAAGAATCAACATCAATGGGCCCACACCCTATCCACGAGGGTGCAGCCCCCCCCCCCCCCCGGTGCGCCCCCCTGCCTCGTGGGCCCCCTGGGACTCCACCGACCTCAACCCCAACTCCATATATTCACTTTCGGGGAGAAAAAAAATCAGAGAGAAGGATTCATCACGTTTTACATACGGAGCCCCGCCAAGCACACAAATAACAAATACTCGCAGCCCGACGTGTTAAAGAGGTTGTCAATCCCTTTCGGGTACGGCGCCTCTGGTGGGGCAAATAACATGAGGTAAAAAGTGGTAGATAGGATAAATAGATCGCGGAACCAATAAATTGCAGCAAGGTATTTTTGTATTTTTGGTTTAATAGATCTGAAAATAAATTCAAGAGAAAATAGATCGCAAAGGCAAATATGATGAAAAGAGACCCGGGGGCCATAGGTTTCACTAGTGGCTTCTCTCTAGAAAAATAGCAAACGGTGGGAAAACAATTACTGTTGGGCAATTGATAGAACTTCAAATAATCATGACGATATCCAGGGAATGATCATTACATAGGCATCACGTCCAAGATTAGTAGACCGACTCCTGCCTGCATCTACTACTATTACTTCACACATCGAACGCTATCCAGCATGCATCTAGTGTATTAAGTTCATGAGAAAACAGGGTGATGCAATAAGCATGATGACATGATGTAGACGAGATCCGTTTATCTATTGCAGCAGATAAAGATCTCATCTTGTTATCCTTAGTATCAACGATACATACGTGTCGGTTCCCTTTCTGTCACTCGGATCAAGCACCGTAAGATTGAACCCACTACCGGGCACCTCTTCCCATTGCAAGATAAATAGATCAAGTTGGCCAAAAAAACCAAATATCGGAGAAGAAATACGAGGCTATAAGCAATCATGCATATGAGAGATCAAAGAAGACTCAAATAACTTTCATGGATAAAAACATAGATCTGATCATAAACTCAAAGTTCATCGGATCCCAACAAACACACCGCAAAAAGACTTACATCATATGGATCTCCAAGAGACCATTGTATTGATAATCAAGAGAGAGAGGAAGCTATCTAGCTACTAACTACGGACCCGTAGGTCTACAAAGAACTAGTCACGCATCATCAGGAGTCTAGATTGGATCTTGGTGGTTCTGGACTCTGCGGCGGCTGGATCAATATTTCGTCGCCTCCCCTAGGGTTTCTGGAATACTGGGTATTTATAGAGCAAAGAGGCGGTCCGGGGGGCACCTGAGGTGGGCACAACCCACTAGGGCGCGCCTGGGCCTCCTGGCGCGCCCTGGTGGGTTGTCCCCTCCTCGGGACTCCCCCCAGGTGCAACCAGGGCCTAACTTCTTCCTTTTGGTCCATAAAAAATCATCGTAAAGCTTCATGAAATTTGGACTCCATCTAATATTGATTTCCTGCGATGTAAAAAATCATGCAGAAAACAACAACTGGCACTTGGCACTATGTCAATAGGTTAGTGCCAAAAAATGATATAAGATGACTATAAAATGATTATAAAACATCCAAGAACGATAATATGACAGCATGGAACAATAAAAAATTATAGATACATTAGAGATGTATCAGCATCCCCAAGCTTAATTCCTGCTCGTCCTCGAGTAAGTAAATGATAAAAACAGAATTTTTTATGTGGAATGCTACCTAACATGTTCATCACATTCTTTTGTTTATAGCATGGACATATGGACTTTTATATGATTCAAAGCAATAGTCTAGTTTTGACATGAAGACTTTAATACTCAAGCATACCAACAAGCAACCATGTCTTTCAAAATATCAACACTAAAGCAAGTTATCCCTAGCCCATCATGCTCAATCATTGACCCATTCATGAAACACACTCGAATATTAGCTACACCCAATGCTAAAATACGATCATACTGCCCCTTAGTTGGTGCTTTATAAGAGAAGCTGGTGACTCAAATTCAAAATAAAAATTGCATAAGTAAAAGAAAGGCCATTCACGGAGGGAAGTAGTGATTTGTAGAGGTGCCAGAGCTCAAAGCTTAAATTGAGAGATAAAATTATTTTTGAGAGGCATACTTTTCCTACCAACAAAAACGACTTGGAGCATCCCAACACTTTCCATGCTAGATACATCATAGGCGGTTCCAAAACAGAAAATAAAGTTTATTCTTTTTTCCACCATAACTTTCACTTTCCATGGCTAGCCATATTGTAACGCCCCGAATCCGATGCGCCAGGTGTCTTCCAGTTATTCGACATCGTTGCCATGTCATTTGCTTGCGTTTTGCATTTTTCCATGTCATCATCTGCATTTCATCTGCATGTTTTTCAAAACTTGCGTCCGTTCGGGTTCCCCAGTTCTCTTTGTTGTCCATTCTGAGCCCAACCACTCTCGCACGCGCCCGTGGCACCTCCCAGTTCTTGTTTTGTGAGCCGCCGAAAATGTTCTCGGAATGGGCCGAGATTTCCCGCGTGGCCTTGGTATATCACCAGTAGACCGCCTGTCAAATTTCGTTCCATTTGGAGGTCGTTTGATGCCCCAATGGTTAACCGAGTTAACCGAAACCCCTCTTTCTTTGCAGCCCAACACCCCTTCACACAGCCCACCTAGCCCATCTAACTCCCCTCCATGATCTCCGCTGTTCGATCACGATCGTGTGGGCAAAAACTGCACCTCATTTGGACTCTCCTAGCTCCCTCTAGCTATAAATATGTCCTCCCCGTCCATTTCGCGGATGAAACCCTAGATCGCCCCTCCGCGCCGCCGGACATGTCCGTCCCAGACCGGACGTGTCTGCGCCGCCGTCCCCGATGAATCCACCGCCTCCATGTAACCGTCCCTGCGCCTCCCACCGTGCGGCCTGCCGCTGCCCGTAGCCGGCCTGCGGGACCCATCTCGCCGCTGCCACTCCCTGCGGGCGCTGCCCCGCGCCCTTCGCGTCGACCCGCGGCTCGCCGCCTCACTGGGTCCCGCCTGCCGCGCGCACCAAACGCCACCGCCCTGCCTCAGCGCCGGCCGTCGCCCGATCTCCGCCGCCTCCAGCCTCGCTGGCCCTCGCCTCTCGCCGGGATCCGCGGCCCCGCACCATCCCCGACCTCCTCCGCCGTCCCGCGCCCTCGCCGGCCTCCCCCTCACCGGAGAGCTCGCCAGATCTCTCGCCGGTGCCGGATCCGGGGAGGTGGATGAGATCCACCACCCCCGTCAACCAAACGCGCGCCCTCATCCCCGGATCGCTCCGTCCCAGATCCCCTCGTCCCATTTCCCCGAGGTCCAAATTTTCACCAAGTCCCCAGGATTTTCATATTATGTGTGCATCTTTGACCTGCTATAAGTTCTTGCTCATAGCTCCATTTTTCATGTATGATATATCTTAATGTTCATTGTGAGATGGTCGTCATTTCAATCCATTGGGTCATGCTAGTTTGAGTCCATCTTGATGCCTTAACCTTCGTTGCAAAACTGCTAAGTAATATAAACTGCTGGAATCTGCTATTTCTTAACATCATTTGTGCCTCTTTTCAGTGCCACAACTTTGTCCCTGTTGATGCTATGATGATGATCTTGAAATGCACATGTTCTGCTCTTCATGCTCTTCATGTTGGTTTGCTTTGCATTCATATTAGGTTGCATCTTGACATGGTAATCCCTGTTACAAAAGTGCATGTTGATGTTAACTACTGAAAACTGTTGTAACTTGCTGATTTGTCATTTTTGCTGCATTTTGTATGTGCATCTTATGGGCATGATGTCTACATGTTTTAGGAGCCTATTTATGCCATATTTACGGGAGTGTAATCCATGTATTTTTATATGCCCTGTAGTGAGTGCATCAATCTTGTGAAGTGGACCACTTGCTGTTAACTTTCTGTCAATGCTGAAACTGCTATATCATATTGCCATGTTTGCTTGATGCTACCAATTAATCCATGCATAATCTGGAGATGCTTAGTTGACATGTTTTGTTGCCTATGTTATGCTCTATCATGTCATGCCTTTTGATGCCCTATATATGTCTTGTAGCATATGTTTTCATTGCCATGAACATACTTATATAATGTTCCAGATTCCTGTTAACTTCATGATGCCTTATTGTGAGCTTGTTATTGAGTGATACATGCCTCTTATGGAGATGCTCTAATTACATGTTCTGAAGTATGATATGAGTACTCAGTTCACTTGCCATTATTGTTAATTTTGGATGTCATATGCCTCTGTTCCATGCTTGCAAACATGCTACCATAATGTTGCTGATTTACACTTGCTGAAACTGTTTCAACATTCAATCTTGTCTTGTTGGTTCCTACTAATCCATGAGCATTTTGTATATGATGACATGATGTTATTTTCTCTTTGTTATGTGTAATTTGATGCCAGGCCCTTGGTTTCTATGTTTACTTGCCGTAGCTTGTCTCTTTCTTGCTCTCAAGTTGCCCTCATATTAACTCTGCTCATGCATATGCTGCTGTGTTATAAAGTTGCATTTTGCATTGATCATATTGGTTTAATCTTGATTCCTATGAACCTGAACCTTTAATGATATTTGAAGTATGTTATCTGTACACGAAGTGCATGTCAAGTTTGTGCTCATAAGTTTCCTGTAGCATGTTGTTTTGATGTTTGCAAAGTGCTTACGTGCTGTTTTGGGCAGATTGTTGTTATAACTTGTTTGGAGTGTATGTGTTGCACCGTTGCTCCGTTTTGAGCATGCTCTATATGAAACTTGCTTTATTTTGCATTTAGTTTCGTATTATCATGTTGCATCAATGTTTTGAGAGTGTTTGCTTGATGTTTGAATGCATTTTGCGTCAATGCCATGTTTAACTTGTTTTGCTCATATCATCTAGGCTGTAGCTCCGATCTAAATGAACTTTATATGTAACTTGACTAGAATTTCGTGTAGATCATCTTGGTGCATCTTAACTTGCGTTTAACAACTTAAACATAAGGTTTATTCAGTTCTGGACCAATTTTGAAATTTGCATATGAGGACTTACCAGATTAGTTATATGTTGTTCCGGCCTCATTTAAACTTGCTTTGATGTGTTGTTCTTGTATGCATAATCTCTTGCCATGAGTAGCACCATATAGCCTTTGTCATGCATCATGCTTGGTTGTGCATCATGTCATGTTTATGTGTTGTGTGTTTACCATGTGGTTTGCTTCTTTCCGATTGTGCTTCTTCTTGATAGTTCTTGTTTCGTTGCGACCGTGAGGATTCATTCGACTACGCTTGGTTCATCTTTTGTCACGCCCTCGATGCGGCTATATCTCCCACGTGTCGAAGCACGACTTAGAGGCATAACCGCATTGAAAGCAATGTCGCAAGTGAGGTAATCTTCACACAACCCATGTAATACATAAGGGAAAGAGATACATAGTTGGCTTACAATCGCCACTTCACACAATTACATGAATAAAGCATTACATCATCCAGATACAATCAAGGTCCGACTACGGAACCAAAATAAAAGAAGAACCCCAAATGCGACAAAGGTCCCCGATCGACCCCAACTGGGCTCCACTACTGATCAACTAGAACGAAACAACACAAAGGGCAAGATCTTCATCGAGCTCCTCCTTGAGCTTGGTTGCGTCATCTGCACGGTAACATAGGCACCTGCAAACTGGTTTTGGAAGTATCTGTGAGCCACGGGGACTCAGCAATCTCGCACCCGCGAGATCAAGACTATTTAAGCTTATAGGAAGGATGGAGTAATGAGGTGGAGCTGCAGCAAGCGACTAGCATATATGGTGGCTACAATCGCAAAAGAGAGCGAGAAGAGAGGGCAAAGCACGGTCGATAAAAGTATGATCAAGAAGTGATCCTATAGCAACCTACGTCAAGCATAACTCCAACACCGTGTTCACTTCCCGGACTCCGCCGAGAAGAGACCATCACGGTTACACACGCGGTTGATGTATTTTAATTAAGGTCAACTTCGGGTTTTCTACAACCGGACGTTAACAAATTCCCATCTGCCCATAACCGCGGGCACGGCTTTCGAAAGATAATACCCTGCAGGGGTGTCCCAACTTAGCCCATGACAAGCTCTCACGGTCAACGAAGGAATAGACCTCCACCCGAGACGTTCCGATCAGACTCGGTATCCCGGTACAACAAGACATTTCGACAGGGTAAAACTAAACCAGCAACACCGCCCGAATGTGCCGACAAATCCCGATAGGAGCTGCACATATCTCTTTCTCAGGGCACACTCAGATGAGCAATCCGTACAACTAAAACCAAACCTCGAGTTTCCCCGAGGGGGCGCTGCAGCAGGCTCTAGTTCGGACCAACACTCAGAGGAGCACTGGCCCGGGGGGGGGGTTAGAATAAAGATGACCCTTGAGTCTGCAGAACCCAAGGGAAGGTGGTAGGTTGTTAGTGCAAATGGTAAAACCAATGTTGGGCATTGCTGGAAGAGCTTTACTTAAGGCGAACTGTCAAGGGGTTCCCATTATAGCCCAACCGTGTAAGGAACGCAAAATCCGGGAACATAACACCGATATGACGGAAACTAGGGCGGCAAGAGTGGAACAAAACACCAGGCATAAGGCCGAGCCTTCCACCCTTTACCAAGTATATAGATGCATTAATTAAGTAAGATATATTGTGATATCCCAACAAGTAAACATGTTCCAACAAGGAACAACATCTCCATGTTCCAACAAGGAACAAACTTCAATCTTCACCTGCAACTAACAACGCTATAAGAGGGGCTGAGCAAAGCGGTAACATAGCCAATCAACGGTTTGCTAGGACATGGTGGGTTAGAGGTTTGACATGGCAATTTGGGAGGCTGACAAGCAAATGGTAGGCATCGTAGCATTGGCATGGCAAAAGAGCGAGCAAACTAGCATAGCAAAGATAGTAGTGATTTCGAGGGTATGATCATCTTGCCTGAAATCCCGCAAGGAAGAAGAACGAATCCAAGAAGAAGACAAACGGTCGTAGACGAACGAATCCTCACAACTCCGGAACGAAACCGAAGCTAACGAGAGAAGCAACCCGGAAAGAAACAAACAACATAGTAAACACACAAGCATAAACAAGTCATGATGCACAAACAAGTATGATGCATGTCCGGTTTAATGAGGCATGGCATGGCAAAGTGCAACAAACAATACTACAAGTTAAGTGGAGCTCAATATGCAACGAGGTGCATGTTGACGGAACACCACATCAATTATTTAGTTATCTCTCGTTTAAGCTACCCAACAATATTAACTGTTGTTAAACATGGCAAGAGGTGAAGCATAATATAAACTATACCATCTAAACAATTTAAATGGGGCCGGATATAAAAACAACAAATCCGGTAAATCCCCATATGCATTTAGCAATTTAATGCAACAACAAGTTTAAACATTTTAAATGTTGTTATCATGATGCGGATGACATATACAAGTTTTATGCAATTTTATGAAAATGTTGACATGAGCATGTTATGAAGCATTTGGTCACCATGGCGGAACAAAAAGGGTGCCACGGCAACGAATCCGAAAATGATGCCACGGCAACATTCCGTCCCGGTAACTCGAGTGAGATACCGATGCAACGAGAAGTGTGCGGATGTGCGGAACATGCTAGAGATGGTGGGGTGGATCCCAATTACCGGTTCCCACGGTTCATCGGCATGGCGAACGAGGAGGAACGTGCATGAAGCAAACGGGCACGGTGCAAACATAGGGTGCATCTCATACAACACATGCATTCGGTCACGGACGGCGGTCTCGGGGTTATTACCTTCGAAGCGTGCGTTTTCGGAGCGGTTCGAGTCGTCGAGGGAAGTAGTTGTTCACAGGTGACGGTAGACGGTACTCGCGATCTTGGCAACGGTAGTCGTACATGTCCGGAGAGGAACTTGTCGCATCCACGGTATTCGGGCGTAGTGGAAGTAGTTGTTCAATTGTTGTCGTGGGAAGTAGTCGTACACGGCGTCAGTAGTGGTACACGGGTCTTCGGGCGACGGTAGATGGTACATGTTTCCGTAGATGAACTTGGCGATCCGAAGGGGTACTTGACGAAATCCACATCGAATGTAGTCGTGCATGTCGTAGTCGGACTTGACAAAAATCACACCGGCGGGACATCCAGGGTCATCGTAGAGGTACTCGTCGTCCACGAAACTAGCAGTGGAGCACACATGCCTCGGGTTTTGATCTTCAGGAGCAGCGGCGACTGCAGGGTACATGGGGAGGCTACACCGGGGCCCAAGGCAAACAGGCGGGCAACGGCAACGAAGCACCAGAGATGGCAGCAGTGCCATCGGGGGTGCCAGGAGGTGGAGCTCAAGAAGAGGAGGCTCGGGGTAGCGTGGTGGTGTGGTAAAACAGCAGCAGGAGGATCTGCGGGGAGGGAGAAGGCGGAGGATGGAGGTCCGGTGAGGCAGCAGAGGGATGGTGGCGCGCGAGAAGAGCAACGGCAGGATGCGGCGAGGAGGAGGCCGCAGGTGAGGGAGGAGGTTGGGCACGCGGCGCATGGTGGTGGAGGCGAGATTCCGGGCGCGGAGTTCCGTTCCCGGCGCCGAAATGGAGGGGGGCGCACCGGCGAGGAGAGGACGGCGGCTTGACGTGGCTCCGGCGACGGGGCGTGATGCAGGGGACTCGGGCATGGGGTTGAAGAAGACGACGCGAGGCAGGGGCGTCGGAGTTGGACTCCAGTTACGGCGCAGGAGGCCCGACGCGGCGCTCGGAGGAGAGGGGCGGCATGCGGCCATGGCAGGGAGGCGATGGTTGTAGGCGCACGAGGAGAAGGGAGGAAGAGCATCTCAAGCGCTCGGGGTCGAGCTCGCACACGAGGCCCTCCGGCTCGAGGAGCTGGGAAATCGGGCGCGGGGACTCCTCCCCTGGTGTGTTTGCGTGTGTGGTGACGGCGCGAGGGAGGAGACGAGGGAGAGTGGGGGATCGGGCGCTGCGGCTAGGGTTAGAGGGGCACCGGCTGGGCCTTGGGCCGGCTTAGGTTGGCCGGGCCTAAGAGGCCGGCTGGGCTGCAAGGCTCTCTTCTCCCTCTCTAAAGAAAATAAAAACAAAACAGAGATAGGAAAGAAAAGAAAGAGGGGTTAGGGGAAGAAGTAGGACATGGGGATAATTTTTCCGGACTCGCAAAAATGAGCTTGTTCCGAGAAAAATAGAAAGGCCATGATTGAAAGATTAAATTCAAACTCATTTGAATTTAAATTCAAATGATTTGAATAGGAAGTGAGGTTTGGGAAGGTCCAAAAATGTTTGGATTTTTGGTGGAGCTCCGGAAAATGATGAAATAAATATTGGCAAGGTTGGAGACCAAACTTGAAGCAGAAAAGGAACGAAATTATTTTGTAAGTGTGTTTTGGTGATTCCAAAATAGTGGAATATTTAATATAGCTCCCTAATATTGGAGGATATGTTATAAAGAGAAGTCACCATGTGAGTCCCTCGATTTAAATGGATCGAAAAATCCATACAATTTATTTAGTTGAGGTTTTAAAAATTAATGATATGATGGCATGATGACATGATGCAATGCACATGCAAATGATGCAACAAACAAAACAAATCACACGACGAAACTCGGAGTAGCTGGAAGTCTTCTGGAGCGTCGGTCTCGGGGCGTTACAACACTCCACCACTACAAGAGGATCTCGTCCCGAGATCTAGGATGGCACCGGAGAGAAACGGAAGAGGAAGAGAAGAGGTAAAACTAAGTTGCTTCTTCGACCAATGAGTGAAACCAAAGAACCTTGAGAGGTTGAGCAATTTAAAAGAAAGAGCACAAAGAGAAGAACGAGATTGCAAACAATCCGTTAGAAAAAAGGAACAAGGAACATTACGAGAACTTGAAGGTTGCAAAGACATGAATCAAGAGTTTAATGGACAAGATAGAATTCGAAACCACTCCGGTTAAAACAAGATGAGAGGGGAAGAATTCGGGCAGTACTCCGGTTGAACATGGAAGGAATAGAACATGAACTTGAGAAGATGGGATGTTACTTGATGAAATCAACAACACACTGCCTCCGGAACTATTGAAAGAATGGCACAATGGGTAAGAAGGATTTCAGACAGCTCTCCAGTTGAGGAAGGAGGGAAAACTTGATAAGATTAGAGAACTCGAATGAAAACACGACACTCCGGTTAAATGGATAAGCAAGAAAAGAACACGATCCTCACGAATCGAGATGGTGAGTGAAAAGAGCAACGTCACAATGCCTCCGAAAGAAATAATAGAAGATATATCATTGGAATAACAGAATGGAGAAGAAAATGCCAACTTCTGCCACAAATGAGTTTGGAAAGCATCCTTGCAAAGAAGAATTGAACGGAGTTGTTGGAAAATCAACAACGAAAAGCACAAGCTTGTAGTGGGCTTATGGAAAACATCTCAAAATTATGAGGTGACAACCGGCCACTAACGGAAACAATTGCTTGCTTGAGATCAACGAAGAGATGAAAACTTCTTCCACCAAGATGATAAAGAGATAACTTGGATCATTGGCAAGCACCACAAATAGCAACATTCCCAATGGAAGGCTTTTAGGTGAAATATGACACAAGATAACTCCAACAACGAGGTTGATGGATTTAAAAATAACTCATTCTTAACAACATGTGAATCATGGAACATGAACTCAAATTATCAAGAATGACATAATACCACCTCCAAAATATGGTAGAAAGAATTGCACTCCGGATTACCATATGAAGAAAGCTTGAGCTCCTTAGGAAAGAATCTCGATGAAAACTTTGAGAAGGGAATTAAATCCTTGATGAACCATCATGTAGAACCTCCATGAAGAACTCCGGTAAACAAAAGGAATGAAAAGAAAGAGAAATTGAAAACACAAGGTGAATCCTTGCAATGATTTAGATGGATCTCCGTGATAATTAGAGCTTGGAACTCCGGGAAAAAGAGAAGATGAAACAAATGAAACCGAGAATTTTAAGGGCCTCCGGAATAAAGAATTAATCACTTGGATGAACAAGAATAAGAATTATGTTATGCTTATCCTTCACCAATTAAATTGACGACAATCAACGGATTTGGCATACTACTTATTCTCGTAGAAAGGATTAAAAGAGATATAGCGTAAACTTGAGAAGGTCTTCAACGAACCACCGGTAGGATTGGAACAACAAATGAATTGATATGATGAACAAGGAAGAGAGATCTTGAAAGAACCACCGTAAGAATTGAAAATGATCGAAGTAGGGGTGCATCACCGGTAAGAATTAGCAAATGAACGAAGGTGCTTGAGACAAACTAGATACATGAGAACAAAGAGATCAAGAACTGATTAGAGGATATTCGATAGATGCACCGGCAAGATAGGAGAATGATAACTGACGGCTGAGAATGAATAAACCTGAATTGATGGACTCCGGATGACAAACTGAGAAGACTCTTGAATATCTCCTGATGGGTGAAAAAGATTCTCACAATCGAAAACAATTATGAGAGGATGGCAACAAGCTAGCACCATGAATCTTGAAGAGAATAGAGCAAGATTAAAGAGAAACTCTTCTTCGGTCTTCAAATGATGAGAATGACAACGAGAAACACCACCAAGAATTATTGAGGCACACCGGAAGAATCAAAAGCGAAGAGGTTGAGCCAACTATGAAAAGAATTTGAAAGATCTTGGAGAAAAGCATTTGACTAATGATAACTCATTCTTACGTCAAACTTGGAGAAGAATTTAGGATAGCTCTGGGAAAATAGAAGAGTCAGGTAAGATCCTGGGAAAAGACCTGTGGGTTAGGGCCCACTCAAAAGAACACCGTTGAAAAGATTTAAAAGAGATGTTGCACCGGTTGAATTAAATGACTTGAATGAGATACCAATCTCGAAAGAGCTTGAACGAATGCAGAGTGGAAACACGAATCTTCGAGATATCTTGAGCACTCCGGAACAATTTAATAGCGAGAGATGGATGATTAAGAGGTGCACCGGCATAAGAAAAGCATTGGAAAAAAAAGAAAAGGAGTATGCTTAATACCAAAGCTTGAATTAAATCCACCGGAGAAGAAAAGAACGAGGAATGACGAACTTGAAGCTCCATTAGAATCTTCATGAGAATCACCGGATAAGAACATTGACGGAAAAGAATGGAGAAACTTCCCATCAATAAAATGGATACTTGAAGAAGAAATCTTAGTCCTTGAAGAAAAACAAAAGGGAGGGAGGGTGGGAAAAACAAAGGCAACTTGGAGACGGATGAAACAAACACCGTTGAGAAGAAGTGATAAATGATCTTGCAAATGTTGACGTGAACGGATCCACTTGAGGAGAGACACACCGGTTAAAAAAAAGGATTGACAAGACAGACTCGATGATCAAGAAGGATTAGTATTCACATAGGAATATGAGAACACCATTTGGAAAAGGTATGGAATCAACATTTGACTTCGAAGCAACTCGAATACCACAACTCAAAACAAAACAAAGGATTGGCTTGCAAAATAAGCCAGAACAAACATATGATAGAGATTTCGTCCGAAGTTTTCGTGGTGGGGCCTACACGGGCTCGATCGTACAGCACCATCATGTACAAGGCAGTGCACATGACATACGAAGCGTCCCCGAGTCGGCATAGCCAAGGACTCTTTAAGACACAACGAGACCACTGTAAAATCGACCGTGAATAGGCGGACCACTAGACGTCGAACCCCAATTTCATATCATACATCCGTCGGAAAGATATCCTAAGAGCTACTTGAATTCCCACCTATGAAACTCCCGAAATTTTCCGGTTATGCAATCAGGTGTTGGGGATACAGGGGAAGCATAATATCTCACCCAAAACTAACAAATCCTACATCCAGCTGTATCCATCCTTCAACACATAACCAAGAAACCTTCGGAAATCGTCTACCTCAACCTTCGAAAAGCATCCGTTATACAAGTCATGGCAATACTCCCGTACTCACCTCAGTACTGGGTTATCGGGGTTATCTCACCAACAACTGCATAAAAGAGATTTTCGATGTCGGCGTACTAAACTCAGGTATTCCAGAACTGCAACGATAAAATTATGACGACAACACCTCAGAGCTCAACTCCCCGGGACACTTCCACTAAACCCCTGACAGGAGGCACCAAGACAATGTTCTCATCATAAAACCATCGGAACGATTCCAAGATACCCGCGTGATCCTAAAAAAATTTTAGTGAAATTTGAGAAGAGAAGAGTCAAAACTCTACGTCAGGATGCCTTACCAGAGCGATGAAGAGACTGGGGAGTAAAAAGAATTCCTAACTCTCCGATATATATAATCCTAAATGACTCAAAACATTTTTCTAGACACAACTCGGCCGCTAAAAACGATCAAGCAGTGGGGCTCCTAAGGTCGGGGAAGGCTCTGATTACCAACTTGTAACGCCCTCGATGCGGCTATATCTCCCACGTGTCGAAGCACGACTTAGAGGCATAACCGCATTGAAAGCAATGTCGCAAGTGAGGTAATCTTCACACAACCCATGTAATACATAAGGGAAAGAGATACATAGTTGGCTTACAATCGCCACTTCACACAATTACATGAATAAAGCATTACATCATCCAGATACAATCAAGGTCCGACTACGGAACCAAAATAAAAGAAGAACCCCAAATGCGACAAAGGTCCCCGATCGACCCCAACTGGGCTCCACTACTGATCAACTAGAACGAAACAACACAAAGGGCAAGATCTTCATCGAGCTCCTCCTTGAGCTTGGTTGCGTCATCTGCACGGTAACATAGGCACCTGCAAACTGGTTTTGGAAGTATCTGTGAGCCACGGGGACTCAGCAATCTCGCACCCGCGAGATCAAGACTATTTAAGCTTATAGGAAGGATGGAGTAATGAGGTGGAGCTGCAGCAAGCGACTAGCATATATGGTGGCTACAATCGCAAAAGAGAGCGAGAAGAGAGGGCAAAGCACGGTCGATAAAAGTATGATCAAGAAGTGATCCTATAGCAACCTACGTCAAGCATAACTCCAACACCGTGTTCACTTCCCGGACTCCGCCGAGAAGAGACCATCACGGTTACACACGCGGTTGATGTATTTTAAATAAGGTCAACTTCGGGTTTTCTACAACCGGACGTTAACAAATTCCCATCTGCCCATAACCGCGGGCACGGCTTTCGAAAGATAATACCCTGCAGGGGTGTCCCAACTTAGCCCATGACAAGCTCTCACGGTCAACGAAGGAATAGACCTCCACCCGAGACGTTCCGATCAGACTCGGTATCCCGGTACAACAAGACATTTCGACAGGGTAAAACTAAACCAGCAACACCGCCCGAATGTGCCGACAAATCCCGATAGGAGCTGCACATATCTCTTTCTCAGGGCACACTCAGATGAGCAATCCGTACAACTAAAACCAAACCTCGAGTTTCCCCGAGGGGGCGCTGCACAGGGCTCTAGTTCGGACCAACACTCAGAGGAGCACTGGCCCGGGGGGGGGGGTTAGAATAAAGATGACCCTTGAGTCTGCAGAACCCAAGGGAAGGTGGTAGGTTGTTAGTGCAAATGGTAAAACCAATGTTGGGCATTGCTGGAAGAGCTTTACTTAAGGCGAACTGTCAAGGGGTTCCCATTATAGCCCAACCGTGTAAGGAACGCAAAATCCGGGAACATAACACCGATATGACGGAAACTAGGGCGGCAAGAGTGGAACAAAACACCAGGCATAAGGCCGAGCCTTCCACCCTTTACCAAGTATATAGATGCATTAATTAAATAAGATATATTGTGATATCCCAACAAGTAAACATGTTCCAACAAGGAACAACATCTCCATGTTCCAACAAGGAACAAACTTCAATCTTCACCTGCAACTAACAACGCTATAAGAGGGGCTGAGCAAAGCGGTAACATAGCCAATCAACGGTTTGCTAGGACATGGTGGGTTAGAGGTTTGACATGGCAATTTGGGAGGCTGACAAGCAAATGGTAGGCATCGTAGCATTGGCAT
Organism: Triticum aestivum; assembly: GCF_018294505.1. Taxonomy (NCBI): domain Eukaryota; kingdom Viridiplantae; phylum Streptophyta; class Magnoliopsida; order Poales; family Poaceae; genus Triticum; species Triticum aestivum. Next base: position 417,573,890 of record NC_057795.1, on the reverse strand, counting down.
AGCAAAAGAGCGAGCAAACTAGCATAGCAAAGATAGTAGTGATTTCGAGGGTATGATCATCTTGCCTGAGATCCCGCAAGGAAGAAGAACGAATCCAAGAAGAAGACAAACGGTCGTAGACGAACAAATCCTCACAACTCCGGAACGAAACCGAAGCTAACGAGAGAAGCAACCCGGAAAGAAACAAACAACATAGTAAACACACAAGCATAAACAAGTCATGATGCACAAACAAGTATGATGCATGTCCGGTTTAATGAGGCATGGCATGGCAAAGTGCAACAAACAATACTACAAGTTAAGTGGAGCTCAATATGCAACGAGGTGCATGTTGACGGAACACCACATCAATTATTTAGTTATCTCTCGTTTAAGCTACCCAACAATATTAACTGTTGTTAAACATGGCAAGAGGTGAAGCATAATATAAACTATACCATCTAAACAATTTAAATGGGGCCGGATATAAAAACAACAAATCCGGTAAATCCCCATATGCATTTAGCAATTTAATGCAACAACAAGTTTAAACATTTTAAATGTTGTTATCATGATGCGGATGACATATACAAGTTTTATGCAATTTTTTTATGAAAATGTTGACAAGAGCATGTTATGAAGCATTTGTCACCATGGCGGAATGAAACGGATGCCATGGCAACGAATCCGAAAATGATGCCACGGCAACATTCCGGTCCCGGTAACTCGAGTGAGATACCGATGCAAACGAGAAGTGTGCGGATGTGCGGAACATGCTAGAGATGGTGGGGTGATCCCGGTTACCGGGTTCCCACGGTTCATCGGCATGGCGAACGAGGAGGAACGTGCATGAAGCAAACGGGCACGGTGCAAACATAGGGTGCATCTCATACAACACATGCATTCGGTCCACGGACGGCGTCTCGGGGTTATACCTTCGAAGCGTGCGTTTTCGGATCGGTTCGAGTCGTCGAGGGAAGTAGTTGTTCACGGCGACGATAGAGGTACTCGCGATCTTGGCAACGGTAGTCGTACATGTCCGGAGAGGAACTTGTCGCATCCACGGTATTCGGGCGTAGTGGAAGTAGTTGTTCAATTGTTGTCGTGGGAAGTAGTCATACACGGTGTCAGTAGTGGTACACGGGTCTTCGGGCGACGGTAGATGGTACATGTTTCCGTAGATGAACTTGGCGATCCGAAGGGGTACTTGACGAAATCCACATCGAATGTAGTCGTGCACGTCATAGTCGGACTTGACAAAAATCACACCGGCGGTAGTGATACACATCTCGTAGACATCCAGGGTCATCGTAGAGGTACTCGTCGTCCATGAAACTAGCAGTGGAGCACGCATGCCTCGGGTTTTGATCTTCAGGAGCAGCGGCGACTGCAGGTACATGGGGAGGCTACACCGGGGCCCAAGGCAAACAGGCGGGCAACGGCAACGAAGCACCAGAGATGGCAGCAGTGCCATCGGGGGTGCCAGGAGGTGGAGCTCAAGCAGAGGAGGCTCGGGGTAGCGTGGTGGTGTGGTAAAACAGCAGCAGGAGGATCTGCGGGGAGGGAGAAGGCGGAGGATGGAGGTCCGGTGAGGCAGCAGAGGGATGGTGGCGCGCGAGAAGAGCAACGGCAGGATGCGGCAAGGAGGAGGCCGCAGGTGAGGGAGGAGGTTGGGCACGCGGCGCATGGTGGTGGAGGCGAGATCCGGGCGCGGGGTTCCGTTCCCGGCGCCGGAATGGAGGGGGGCGCACCGGCGAGGAGAGGACGGCGGCTTGACGCGGCTCCGGCGACGGGGCGTGATGCAGGGGACTCGGGCAGGGGGTTGAAGAAGACGACGCGAGGCAGGGGCGTCGGAGTTGGACTCCAGTTACGGCGCAGGAGGCCCGACGCGGCGCTCGGAGGAGAGGGGCGGCACGCGGCCATGGCAGGGAGGCGATGGTTGCGGGTGCACGAGGAGAAGGGAGGAAGAGCATCTCAGGCGCTCGGGGTCGAGCTCGCACGCGAGGCCCTCCGGCTCGAGGAGCTGGGAAATCGGGCGCGGGGACTCCTCCCCGGTGTGTTGCGTGTGTGGTGACGGCGCGAGGGAGGAGACGAGGGAGAGTGGGGGATCGGGCGCTGCGGCTAGGGTTAGAGGGGCACCGGCTGGGCCTTGGGCCGGCTTAGGTTGGCCGGGCCTAAGAGGCCGGCTGGGCTGCAAGGCTCTCTTCTCCCTCTCTAAAGAAAATAAAAACAAAACAGAGACAGGAAAGAAAAGAAAGAGGGGTTAGGGGAAGAAGTAGGACATGGGGATAATTTTTCCGGACTCGCAAAAAATACACTTGTTCCAAGAAAATAGAAAGAGGCATGATTGAAAGATGTAAATTCAAACTCATTTGAATTTAATTCAAATGGGTTTGAACGGAAGTGAGGGTTTGGGAAGGTCCAAAAATGTTCGGATTTTTGGTGGAGCTCCGGAAAATGATGAAATAATATTGGCAAGGTTGGAGACCAAACTTGAAGCAGAAAAGGAACGAAATTATTTTGTAAGTGTGTTTTGGTAATTCCAAAATAGTGGAATATTTAATATATCTCCCTAATATTGGAGGATATGTTATAAAGAGAAGTCACCATGTGAGTCCCTCAATTTAAATGGATCGAAAAATCCATACAATTTATTTAGTTGAGGTTTTAAAAATTAATGATATGATGGCATGATGACATGATGCAATGCACATGATGCAAGGATGAATGCAACAAATAAAACAAATCACACGACGAAACTCGGAATAGCTGGAAGTCTTCTGGAGCGTCGGTCTCGGGGCGTTACATCTTCGTCCATTCCTCTTCTTCATGGTCTCTTCTTCTTCCTTGCGGGATTTCAGGCAAGATGACCATTATCCTGGATCTCACTACTATCATTGCTATGTTAGTTGCTTCGTTCTATCGCTATGTTGCGCTACCTATCACTTGTTTATCAAGCCTCCCAAATTGCCATCTCAGCCTCTAACCTTTTCACCCTTCCTAGCAAACCGTTGTTTGGCTATGTTACCACTTTGATCAGCCCCTCTTATAGCATTGTTAGTTGCAGGTGAAGTTGAAGATTGCTCCATGTTGGACCGGATTATGCTGGGATATCACAATATCTCTTATTTTAATTAATGCATCTATATACCTGGTAAAGGGTGGAAGGCTCGGCCTTATGCCTGGTGTTTTGTTCCACTCTTGCCGCCTTAGTTTCCGTCATACCGGTGTTATGTTCCTTGATTTTGTGTTCCTTATGTGGCCGGGTGTATGGGAACCCCTTGACAGTTCGCCTTGAATAAAACTCCTCTAGCAAGGCCCAACCTTGGTTTTACATTTTCCTAACAACCTATTACCTTTCCCTTGGGAGTAATTAACCCGACGGACATCTTTATTTTAAACCCCCCCCCCCTCGGGCTAGTGCTTCTCTAAGTGTTGGTCCGAACTAGAGCCACTTGCAGCGCCACCTCGGGGAAACTTGAGGGTTGGTTTTAGCTGTACGTAGTGCAGCTCCTATCGGGATTTGTCGGCATATCCGGGCGGTCTTGCTGGTCTTGTTTTACCATTGCCGAAATGTCTTGTAACCGGGATTCCAAGACTGATCGGGTCTTCCCGGGAGAAGGAATATCCTTTGTTGGTCGTGAGAGCTTATAATGGGCTAAGTTGGGATACCCCTGTAGGGTTTGATCTTTCGAAAGCCGTGCCCGCGGTTATGTGGCAGATGGGAATTTTTTAATATCCGGTTGTAGAGAACTTGACACTTGACTTAATTAAAACGCCTCAACCGCGTGTATAGCCGTGATGGTCTCTTTTCGGCGGAGTCCGGGAAGTGAACACGGTTTGCGTTATGTTTGAACGCAAGTAGTTTCATGATCACTTCTAGCTTCTCGACCATTGCGTTGCTTCTCTTCTCACTCTTATTTGCGTATGTTAGCCACCATATATGCTTAGTCGATGTGGCAACCTCACCACTTATCCTTTCCTTACCCATTAAGCTTTGCTAGTCTTGATACCCATGGTGATGGGATTGCTGAGTCCTCGTGGCTCACAGATTACTACAACAACAGTTGTAGGTACAGGTATTGCAATGATCATGACGCGAGAGCGATGCTTGCTTGTTTTAGAGTTCTTCTTCTGCTTCTTCTTCGATCGAGGGATAGGTTCCAGGTCAGCAGCCTGGGCTAGCAGGGTGGATGTCATTTGAGTTTCTGTTTGTGTTTCATCCGTAGTCGGATGTTGCTTTTATGTATGGTGATGTTGTATTCGTGTGGCATTGTATGCCTCTTGTATGTATCCCCAATTATTATGTAATGGTTCGATGTAATGATATCCACCTTGCAAAAGCATCTCTAATATGCGCTTCTATCCTTGGTGGGACCTTTGAGTTCCTTTAATATGGGGTCGCATATTGGGCATGACACATATCCACGGGTGCCTTCCATACCAACACTTTTCAAGGAATTTATTATTTGACAACATAAAGTAAATTCATTTTTCATTTCGGGACTGGGCATCCCTAATATGTTTGTCGTACTCTCATGCAATGACAAGTGAATAAACACTCATCGTGAGAATAACACATCTAGCATGAAAAATATTGGCTACCCTTTATCGCCTCGCAAGTAGTAGAGCACACAAAAGAGAAATTTATTTTGAACATTAGAGATGGCACATGCAAATTTGCTTAGAACGGCATAGAAATACCGCATATAGGTAGGTATAGTGGACTTATATGGCAAAATTGGTTTAAAGGGTTTTGGATGCACAAGTAGTGATCATACTTAGTGCAAAATGAAGGCTAGCAAAAAGATTGAGAAGCGACCAACCAAAAAGCGAAAAATTTCGCACCCAAGCATTAAACATAAGTAACATCAAATAATGCACCATAAGTAGGATATAAATTTCATTGCATAACTATTGACTTTTGTGCTTGCATAGGGAAACACAAACCTTAACATCAATATTCTAACTAAAGCACAATTACTCATCAACATGACTCACATATCACATCGTCATATCTCAAAACTGTTGGGGAACGTAGCAGAAATTCAAAATTTTCTATGCATTACCAAGATTAATCTATGGAGTAACTAGCAACGAGAGAGAGGGGAGTGCATCTTCATACCCTTGAAGATCGCGATGCGGAAGCGTTGCAAGAACACGGTTGGTGGAGTCGTACACGAAGCAATTCAGATCGCGGTCGAATCCGATCTAAGCACCGAACAATGGTGCCTGCGCGTTCAACACACGTGCAGCCCGATGACGTGTCCCGTGCCTTGATCCAGCGGAGAGAGGGAGAGGTTGGGGAAGACTCCGTCCAGCAGCAGCACAACAGCGTGGTGGTGATGGAGGAGCGTGGCACTCCAGCAGGGCTTTGCCAAGCACTACGAGAGACGAGGAGGGAGAAGGGTAGGGCTGCGCCAAGAGAGAGGGAAACTCGTGTTCTTGGCAACCCCCAAAACCCCCACTATATATAGGAGGAGGGGAGGAGTGTGCGCCCCCTCTAGGGTTCCCACCCCTAGGGGGGCGCCAGCCCTAGATGGGATGGAGGGGGCGGCCAAGAGGGGGAGAGAGGGGGGCGCCCTAGGGTGGGCCTTAGGCCCATCTGCGCCTAGGGTTTCCCCTCTCTCCTCTTTGCTGCGCCTTGGGCCTTGGTGGGAGGCGCACCAGCCCACTCAGGAGCTGGTCCCTTCCCACTCTTGGCCCATGCAAGCCTCTGGGGCTGGTGGCCCCTCCCGGTGGACCCCCCGAACCCTTCTGGTGGTCCCGGTACATTACCGGTGACACCCGTAATACTTCCGGTGACCAAAAACTCACTTCCTATATATTATTCTTTACCTCCGGACCATTCTGGAACTCCCCATGACGTCCGGGATCTCATTTGGGACTCCGTACAACATTCGGTAACCACATACAAAACTTCCCTATAACCCTAGTGTCATCGAACCTTAAGTGTGTAGACCCTATGGGTTCGGGAATCATGCAGACATGACCGAGATAGCTCTCTGACCAATAACCAACAGCGGGAACTGGATACCCATGTTGGTTCCCACATGTTCCATGATGATCTCATTGGATGAACCACGATGTCAAGGATTCAAGCAATCCCGTATACAATTTCCTTTGTCAATCGGTATGTTACTTGCCCGAGATTCGATCATCGGTATCCCAATACCTCGTTCAATCTCGTTACCGGCAAGTCACTTTACTAGTTCCGTAATGCATAACCCCATGACTAACTACATAATTAGTCACATTGAGCTCATTATGATGATGCATTACCGAGTGGGCCCAGAGATACCTCTCTGTCACACGGAGTGACAAATCCCAGTCTCGATTCGTACCAACCCAACAGACACTTTCGGAGATACCCGTAGTGCACCTTTATAGCCACCCAGTTATGTTGTGATGTTTGGCACACCCAAAGCATTCCTACGGTATCCGGGAGTTGCACAATCTCATGGTCTAAGGAAATGATACTTGACATTAGAAAAGCTTTTAGCAAACGAACTACATGATCTTGTGTTATGCTTAGAATTGGGTCTTGTCCATCACATCATTCTCCTAATGATGTGATCCCGGTATCAATGACAGCCAATGTCCATGGTCAGGAAACAATAACTATCTATTGATCAATGAGCTAGTCAACTAGAGGCTCACTAGGGACATGTTGTGGTCTATGTATTCACACATGTATTACAGTTTCCAGTTAATACAATTATAGCATGAACAATAGACAATTATCATGAACAAGGAAATATAATAATAACCATTTTATTATTGCCTCTAGGGCATATTTCCAACAGTCTCCCACTTGCACTAGAGTCAATAATCTAGTTCACATCACTATGTGATTGTAATGAATCCAACACCCATTGGGTTTGATCATATCTCGCTTGTGAGAGAGGTTATTTGTCAACGGGTCTGAATCCTTCAGATCCGTGTGTGCTTTACAAATCTCTATGTCATCTCCTAGATGCAGCTACCACGCGATATTTGGAACTATTCCAAATAACTGGTCTATTATATGAATCTGGTTTACTACTTAGAGTCATCCGGATTAGTGTCAAAGTTTGAATCGACGTAACCCTTTACGACGAACTCTTTTACCACCTCCATAATCGAGAAAATTCCTTAGTCCACTAGTTACTAAGGTTAAGTTTGACCGCTGTCATGTGATCCATTCCTGGATCACTCTTGTACCCCTTGACTGACTCATTGCAAGGCACACTTCTGGTGTAGTACTCAGCATAGCATACTGTAGATCCTACATCTAAAGCATAGGGGACGACCTTCGTCCTTTCTCTCTCTTCTGCCGTGGTCACGTCTTGAGTCTTACTCAATACTCACACCTTATAACACAGCCAAGAACTCCTTCTTTGCTGATCTATTTTGAACTCCTTCAAAATCTTGGCACGGTATGTTTTCATTTGAAAGTACTATTAAGCGTTTTTGATCTATCCTTATATATCTTGATGCTCAATGTTCAAGTAGCTTAATCCAGGTTTTCCATTGAAAAACACTTTTCAAATAACCCTATATGATTTCCAAAAATTCTACAGCATTTCTGATCAACAATATGTTAACAACATATACTCATCCGAAATTCTATAGTGCTCCCACTCACTTCTTTGGAAATACAAGTTTCTCATAAAATTTGTATAAACCCAAAATCTTTGATCATCTCATCAAAGCGTATATTCCAACTCCGAGATGCTTACTCCTGTCCTTAGAAGGATTGTTGGAGCTTTGCATACTTGTTAGCATCTTATAGGATTGACAAAACCTTCTGTTTGTATCATATACAACCTTTCCTCAAGAAAATTGTTGCGAAAAAAATGTTTTGACATCCTATCTGCAAGATTTCATAAACAATGCAGTAACTGCTAATATAATTCCAGCAGACTCTTAGCATCGCTACGAATGAGAAAGTCTCATCGCAGTCAACTCCTTGAACTTGTCGGAAAACATCTTAACGATAAGTCGAGCTTTCTTAATGGTGATACTTACCATCATTGCATGTCTTCCTTTTAAAATCCATCTGTACCCAATAGCCTTACGACCATCGAGTAGTTCTTCCAAATTCTATACTTTGTTTTCATAAATGGATCCTCTCTCAGATTTTATGGCCTCGAGCCATTCGTCGGAATCCGAGCCCACCATCGCTTCTCCATAGCTCGTAGGTTCATTTTTGTCTAGCAAGATGACCTCCAAGACAGGATTACGTACCACTCTGAAGTAGTATGTATCCTTGTCGACCTACGAGTTTTGGTAGTGACTTGATCCGAAGTTTCATGATCAATATCATCAGCTTCCACTTCAATTGGTGTAGGTGCCACTGGAACAACTTCATGTGCCCTGCTACACACTAGTTGAAGTGACGGTTCAATAACCTCATCAAGTCTCCACCATCCTCCCACTCAATTCTTTCAAGAGAAACTTTTCCTCGAGAAAGGACCCGATTCTAGAAATAATTCCTTTTGCTTCCGGATCTGAGACAAGAGGTATACCCAACTGTTTTTGGGTGTCCTATGAAGATGCATTTATCCGCTTTGGGTTCGAGCTTATCAGCCTGAAACTTTTTGACATAAGCGTCGCAGCCCCAAACTTTTAAGAAATGACAGCTTAGGTTTCTCTAAACCATAGTTCATACGGTGTCGTCTCAACGGAATTGCATGGTGCCCTATTTAAAGTGAATGCGGTTGTCTCTAACGCCTAACCCACAAACGATAGTGGTAATTCAATAAGAGACATCATGGTATGCACCATATCCAATAGGGTGCATTTATGATGTTCACACACACCATCACACTATGGTGTTCCAGGCGGTATTAGTTATGAAACAATTTCCACAAGGTCTTAATTGTGTACCAAACTCCTAACTCAGATATTTATCTCTATGATCATATCATAGACATTTTATCCTCTTGCCACGATTATCTTCAACTTCACTCTGAAATTGCTTGAACCTTTCAATAATTCAGACTCGTGTTTCATCAAGTAAATATACTTAGAATCTACTCAAATCATCCGTGAAGTAAGAGCCTAACGATATTCACTGCGTGCCTCAGCACTCATTGGATTGCACACATCAAATGTATTACTTCCAACAAGTTGCTCTCTTGTTTCATCTCACTGAAAAATGAGGCCTTTCAGTCATCTTGCCCATGTGGTATGATTTGCATGTCTCAAGTGATTCAAAATCAAGTGAGTCCAAACAATCCATCTGTATGGAGTTTCTTCATGCATATATACCAATGGACGTGGTTCGCATGTCTCAATCTTTTCAAAAATGAGTGAGTCCAAAGATCCATCAACATGGAGCTTCTTCATGCGTTTTATACCAGTATGACTCAAATGGCAGTGCCACAAGTATGTGGTACTATCATTACTATCTTATATCTTTTGGCATGAACATGTGTATCACTATGATCGAGATTCAATAAACCATTCATTTTAGGTGCAAGACTGTTGAAGGTATTATTCAAATAAACAGAGTAACCATTATTCTCCTTAAATGAATAACTGTATTGCGATAAACATAATCCAATCATGTCTATGCTCAATGCAAACACCAAATAACAATTATTTAGGTGTAACACCAATCTCGATGGTAGAGGGAGCATGCGATGCTTGATCACATCAACCTTGGAAACACTTCCAACACACATCGTCATCTCACCTTTAGCTAGTCTCCGTTTATTCCGTAGCTCTTTTATTTCGAGTTACTAACACTTAGCAACCGAACCGGTATCTTAATACCCTGGTGCCACTAGGAGTACTAGTAAAGTACACATTTAATATAATGTATATCCAATATACTTCTGTCAACCTTGCCAGCCTTCTCATCTACCAAGTATCTAGGGTAGTTCTGCTTCAGTGACCGTTCCCTCATTACAGAAGCACTTAGTCTTGGGTTTGGGTTCAACCTTGGGTTTCTTCACTAGAGCAGCAACTAATTTGTCGTTTCATGAAGTATCCCTTCTTGCCCTTGCCCTTCTTGAAACTAGTGGTTTTACTAACCATCAACAATTGATGCCCCTACTCGATTTCTACTTTCGCGGTGTCAAACATCGCGAATTTCTCAAGGATCATCATGTCTATTCCTAATATGTTATAGTTCATCACGAAGCTCTAATAGCTTGGTGGCAGTGACTATGGAGAACCATCACTATCTCATCTAGAAGATTAACTCCCACTCGATTCAAGTGATTGTAGTACTTAGACAATCTGAGCACATGCTCAATGATTGAGCTTTTCTCCCTTAGTTTGCAGGTTAAGAAACTTGTCGAAGGTCTCATACCTCTTGACATGGGCACAAGCCTGAAATCCTAATTTCAGCTCTTGGAACATCTCATATGTTCTGCGACGTTTCAAAATGTCTTTGGTGCCTCAATTCTAAACCGTTTAACATTATGCATTGAACTATCACGTAGTCATCAAAACGTGTATGTCAGATGTTCGCAACATCCACAAACGACGCTCGAGGTTCAGCACACCGAGCGGTGTATTAAGGACATAAGCCTTCTGTGCAGTAATGAGGACAATCCTCAGTATACGGACCCAGTCCGCATAATTGCTACTGTCAACTTTCAACTAAATTTTCTCTAGGAACATATCTTAATACAGTAGAACTAAAGCGTAGGATACGACATAATTTGCAAAGACCTTTTGACTATGTTCATGATAATTAAGTTCATCTGGTTAGTTAATGAACTCCCACTTAGATAGACATCCCTCTAGTAATCTAAGTGATACATGATCTGAGTCAACTAGGCCGTGTCCGATCATCACGTGGGACGGACTAGTCATCATCGGTGAACATCTTCATGTTGATCGTATCTACTATACGACTCATGTTCGACCTTTCGGTCTCTTGTGTTCCAAGGTCATGTCTGTACATGCTAGGCTCATCAAGTCAACCTAAGTGTTTTGCATGTGTAAATCTGGCTTACACCCGTTGGATGCGAACGTTAGAATCTATCACACCCGATCATCACGTGGTGCTTCGAAGCAACGAACTTTCGCAACGGTGCACAGTTAGGGGGAACACTTTCTTGAAATTTTAGTGAGGGATCATCTTATTTGTGCTACCATCGTTCTAAGCAAATAAGATGTAAAGATGACAAACATCACATGCAAATCATAAAGTGACATGATATGGCCAATATCATCTTGCGCCTTTGATCTCCATCTTGAGGCATGGCATGATCACCTTCATCACCAGCATGACACCATGATCTCCATCATCATGATCTCCATCATCGTGTCTTCATGAAGTTGTCTCGCCAACTATTACTTCTACTACTATGGCTAACGGTTTAGCAATAAAGTAAAGTAATTACATGGCGTTATTCAATGACACGCAAGTCATACAATAAATTAAGACAACTCCTATGGCTCCTGCCGGTTGGCATACTCATCGACATGCAAGTCGTGATTCCTATTACAAGAACATGATCAATCTCATACATCACATATCATTCATCACATTCTTTTTGGCCATATCACATCACATAGCATACCCTGCAAAAACAAGTTAGACGTCCTCTAATTGTTGTTGCATGTTTTACGTGGCTGCTATGGGTTTCTAGCAAGAACGTGTCTTACCTACGCAAAAGCCACAACAGTGATATGTCAATTGCTATTTACCCTTCATAAGGACCCTTTTCATCGAATCCGGTCGGACTAAAGTGGGAGAGACTGGCACCCGCTAGCCACCTTATGAAACAAGTGCATGTCAATCGATGGAACATGTCTCACGTAAGCGTACGTGTAAGGTCAGTTCGGGCCGCTTCATCCCACGATGCCACCGAATCAAGATAAGACTAGTAGTGGCAAGTAAATTGACAAAATCGACGCCCACAACAACTTGTGTTCTACTCGTGCATAGAAACTACGCATAGACCTAGCTCATGATGCCACTGTTGGGGAACGTAGCAGAAACTCAAAATTTTCTACGCATTACCAAGATCAATCTATGGAGTAACTAGCAACGAGAGAGAGGGGAGTGCATCTTCATACCCTTGAAGATCACGATGCGGAAGCATTGCAAGAACACGGTCGGTGGAGTCGTACACGAAGCGATTCAGATCGCGGCCGAATCTGATCTAAGCACCGAACAACGGGGCCTCTGTGTTCAACACACATGCAGCCCGGTGACGTCTCCCGTGCCTTGATCCAGCAAGGAGAGAGGGAGAGGTTGGGGAAGACTCCATCCAGCAGCAGCACAACGGCGTGGTGGTGATGGAGGAGCGTGGCACTCCAACAGAGCTTCGCCAAGCACTGCAAGAGACGAGGAGGGAGAGGGGTAGGGCTGCGCCAAGAGAGAGGGAAACTCGTGTTCTTGGCAGCCCCAAAAAACCCCACTATATATAGGAGGAGGGGAGGAGGGTGCGCCCCCTCTAGGGTTCCCACCCCTAGGGGAGGCGGCAGCCCTAGATGGGTTGGAGGGGGGCGGCCAAGAGGGGGAGAGAGGGGGGCGCGCCCTAGGGTGGGCCTTAGGCCCATCTGCGCCTAGGGTTTCCCCTCTCTCCTCTTTGCTGCGCCTTGGGCCTTGGTGGGAGGCGCACCAGCCCACTCATGGGCTGGTCCCTTCCCACTCTTGGCCCATGCAAGCCTCCGGGGCTAGTGGCCCCTCCCGGTGGACCCCCGAAACCCTTCCGGTGGTCCCGGTACATTACCGGTGACACCTGTAATACTTCCAGTGACCAAAACCTCAGTTCCTATATATTATTCTTTACCTCCGGACCATTCGGAACTCCTCGTGACGTCCGGGATCTCATCTGGGACTCTGAACAACATTTGGTAACCACATACAAAACTTCCCTATAACCCTAGCGTCATCTAACCTTAAGTGTGTAGACCCTACGGGTTCGGGAATCATGCAGACATGACCGAGACAGCTCTCTGACCAATAACCAATAGCGAGATCTGGATACCCATGTTGGGTCCCACATGTACCACTATGATCTCATCGGATGAACCACGATGTCAAGGATTCAAGCAATCCCGTATACAATTCCCTTTGTCAACCGGTACGTTACTTGCCCGAGATTCGATCGTCGGTATCCCAATACCTCGTTCAATCTCGTTACCGGCAAGTCACTTTACTCATTCCGTAATGCATGATCCCGTGACTAACTACTTAGTCACATTGAGCTCATTATGATGATGCATTACCGAGTGGGCCCAGAGATACCTCTCCGTCACATGGAGTGACAAATCCCAGTCTCGATTCGTGCTAACCCAACAGACACTTTTGGAGATACCCGTAGTGCACCTTTATAGCCACCCAATTATGTTGTGACTTTTGGCACACCCAAAGCATTCCTACGGTATCCGGGAGCTGCACAATCTCATGGTCTAAGGAAATGCTACTTGACATTAGAAAAGCTTTTAGCAAACGAACTACATGATCTTGTGCTATGCTTAGAATTGGGTCTTGTCCATCACATCATTCTCCTAATGATGTGATCCTGTTATCAATGACATCCAATGTCCATGGTCAGGAAACCATAACCATCTATTGATCAACGAGCTAGTCAACTAGAGGCTCACTGGTCACATGTTTTGGTCTATGTATTCACACATGTATTATGGTTTCCAGTTAATACAATTATAGCATGAACAATAGACAATTATCATGAACAAGGAAATATAATAATAACCATTTTATTATTGCCTCTAGGGCATATTTCCAACAAAAACCATTACTAAGAATCAAGTTTATTTTGTCCAATGATCTTCATGAAAGTTTTTATTATATCCTCCTTGGATATCTATCACTTTGGAACTATTTTCATATGTTGCTTTTGGTAAGCTCAAACAAATATAAGTGAAGATCATGAGCATATTTTTTTCTTTCTCTCAAATTAATCTAAGTGAAGCAAGAGAGAATTTATTCAGAATTTACTAACTCCCAAATAAATCTAAGTGAAGCATGAGAGCATTTCTTCAAAATTAACAAATCACACCGTGCTCAAAAAGATATAAGTGAAGTACTAGAGCAAGTCCATGGCTCTAAAAATTTAAGTGAAGCATAGGAGCAAGCATAGCATAATTTTTGGCTCTCTAAAAAGGGTGTGTCCAGCAAGGATTCAACACTTAAAACACAAAGCAAAACAAACAAAGACTCATATCATAGAAGACGCTCCAAGCAAAACTCATATCATGTGATGAATAAATATATAGTTTCCAGTAAAATACCGATGGTTGTTAGAAGAAAGCGGGAATGCCACTCAGGGGCATCCCCAAGATTAGTTGCTTGCTACTTCTCTGAATATTATCTTGGGGTGCCTCGGGCATCCCCAAGATTATACTTTTGCTTATCCTTATTCCTTCATCCATTGTAAGATAACCCAAAAATTGAAAACTTCAATCACACAAAACTCAAACAAAACCTTCGTGAGATCCGTTAGTATAAGAAACCAAACCACTACTATAAATACTATAGCAAACCTATTCTTATTTTGTTTTTGAATTATATATATTGTATTCAAACTTCTCTATGGCAAAAACTCATCAAATAAAACCATAGAATCATCAAAACAAGCACACAACGCAAAGAAAACAGAATCTATCAAAAACAGAACAGTGTGTAGCAATCTGAAAATTTCGAATACTTCTGTAACTCCAAAAATTATGACATAAATTGGTGGACGTGAGGAATTTATCTATTAATACTCCGCAAAAATAATAAACTTAAAATCACTCTTCTGTAAAAAAAATGACAACGAATCTCGTGAGCGCAAAAGTTCTGTTTTTTAGCAAGATCAATTAAACTTTCACCCAAGTATTCCCAATGGCATTGCTTGGAACAAACACTAATTAAAACACAATAAACACAATAATAACAGTAGCATAATTGTGATAACACTTAAGAACGGAAAGCAAAAAGCAAAAATAAATTTTATTCATTGGGTTGCCTCCCGACGAGCGCTATCATTTTACGCGCCTAGCTAGGCATCGATAATTTTGATGATGCTCACATGAAAGACAAGAATTGAAGCACAAAGAGAGCATCATATAGAACGTGGCAACCACATCTAAGTCTAACATACTTCCTATGCATAGGCATTTTATAAGCAAACAAATTATCAAGGCAAGCAAAAACTAGCGTATGCAAGGAAGAAGAAAGAAACATTAGCAATCTCAACATGAAGAGAGGTAATTTAGTAACATGAAAAATTCTACAACCATATTTTCCTATCTCATAATAATTACATGTAGGATCATAAGCAAATTCAACAAAACAGCTATCACATAACATATTCTCAACACGATCCACATGCATGCAAAGTTGACACTCTTCCAAAATAGTGGGATTAACATTAACTAAAGTCATGACCTCTCCAAACCCACTTTTATCAAAAAATTCATAAGATTGAACATTCTCCAAAAATGTGGGATCTAAAGTTGCCACTCTTCCACACCCACTTTTAATATTATTGCAAACATTGTTTTCAATCTCATATTCATCACGGGGCTTAAATAAATTTTCAAGATCATAAGAAGAAGCACCCCAATCATGATCATTGCAATAAGTAGCGGGCATAGCAAAATTAGCATCCCCAAGCTTGCATATTATTAGCACAACTGACATTAATAGAATTTATAGTAAAATCATCGCAATCATGCTTTTCATTCAAAGAGCTATCATGAATCACTTCATAAATTTCTTCATCACAATTTTCAGATTCACGAATCTCAAGCAAAACTTCATAAAGATAATCTAGTGTACTCAAATCACTAGCAATTTGTTCATGATAATTGGATCTCTTAAAAAGATTAGCAAGTGGATGAGGATCCATATCAAGAGATATTTCTCAAGGAAAAAGGCAAGCAAATAGAAGACACATGGAACCCAAGCAAAAAAAGAGATCTGACAAGAAAACGGCGAACGAAAAAGAGGGCGAATAAAACGGCAAATTTTTGTGAAGTGGAGGAGAGGAAAATGAGAGGCAAATGGCAAATAATGTAAATTGCGAGGACATGAGATTTGTGATTAGGAACCTGGTTGATGTTGAAGATCCTCCCTGGCAACGGCGCTAGAAATTCCTTTTGATGTCTGCTAGAACTACGTCGGTATTTCCTCAAAGAGGAAGGGATGATGCAGTATAGCGACGGTAGGTATTTCCCTCATTGATGAGACCAAGGTTATCGAACCAGTAGGAGAACCTCCTCACACCACGTAAACAGCACATGCACACAAATAACAAATACTCGCAACCTGACGTGTTAAATGGGTTGTCAATCCCTTTCGGGTACGGCACCTCTAGTGGGCAAATAACGTGAGGTAAAAAGTGGTAGATAGGATAAATAGATAGAGGAACAAATAAATTGCAGCAAGGTATTTTTGTATTTTTGGTTTAATAGATCTGAAAATAAATGCAAGAGAAAATAGATCGCAAAGGCAAATATGATGAAAAGAGACCCGGGGGTCGTAGCTTTCACTAGTGGCTTCTCTCTAGAAAAATAGCAAACGGTGGGAAAACAATTACTATTGGGCAATTGATATAACATCAAATAATCATGACGATATCCAGGCAATGATCATTACATAGGCATCATGTCCAAGATTAGTAGACCGACTCTTGCCTGCATCTACTACTATTACTCCACACATCGACCGCTATCCAACATGCATCTAGTGTATTAAGTTCATGAGAAAACAGAGTGATGCAATAAGAACGATGACATGATGTAGACGAGATCCGTTTATCTATTGCGGCAGATATAGATCTCATCTTGTTATCCTTAGTAGCAACGATACATACGTGTTGGTTCCCTTTCTGTCACTGGGATCAAGCACCGTAAGATCGAACCCACTACTAGGCACCTCTTCCCATTGCAAGATAAATAGATCAACTTGGCCAAACAAAACCCAAATATCAGAGAATAAATACGAGGCTATAAGCAATCATGCATATGAGAGATCAAAGAAGACTCAAATAACTTTCATGGATAAAAACATAGATCTGATCATAAACTCAAAGTTCATCGGATCCCAACAAATACACCGCCAAAAAAGACTTACATCATATGGATCTCCAAGAGACCATTGTATTGATAATCAAGAGAGAGAGAGAGGAAGCCATCTAGCTACTAACTACGGACCCATAGGTCTACAAAGAACTACTTACGCATCATCGGAGAGGCACCAATGGAAGTGGTGAACCCCTCCATGACGGTGTCTAGATTGGATCCTGGTGGTTCTGGACTCTGCGGCGACTAGATCAATATTTCGTCCCTCCCCTAAGGTTTCTGGAATATTGGGGTATTTATAGAGCAAAGAGGCGGTCCGGGGGCACCCGAGGTGGGCACAACCCACCAGGGCATGTCTGGGCCTCCTGGCGCGCCCTGGTGGGTTGTCCCCTCCTCGGGACTCCCCAAGGTGCAACCAGGGCCCAACTTCTTCCTTTTGGTCCATAAAAAATCATCATAAAGCTTCCTGGCATTTGGACTCCGTCTGATATTGATTTCCTGTGATGTAAAAAAACATGCAGAAAACAACAACTGGCACTCGGCACTATTCAATAGGTTAGTACCAAAAAATGATATAAAATGACTATAAAATGATTGTAAAACATCCAAGAATGATAATATAACAGCATGGAACAATCAAAAATTATAGATACGTTGGAGACGTATCAAACCTCTCTGTGCATATCGGTCACACCGAGTTCACTGAGTTGATCTAGGTTTTCAATCTCGGTGCAACCGATTAGAACTCTTCGGTCACACCGAGTTGCAGTAACCGCTTGTGATTTTGCATCTCGGTTCCACCGAGTTTTTTCACTCGGTCACACCGATAGGGTGAGGATATATATACCGACGAGTCAAATTTTGGAAATTACTCTGAAACCTATTCACCCTCGTGTGTCCTGCTCTGCCGACTCGGGTCTCCCGATCGCCCTCTCGTCACCAGCGACCTCCCACCACTGGTCTCCACCGCCGTCAATGGAAATCTTCACCTCCGTTGCCGCCGTAGCGAGCTCATCGCCGAGTTAGGGTATGAGTTCGACACTTTGTGCAATCTTTTACCTCCAATTCTTAGCACAAAGACAACGCCATGTTTCTTACCAAGTATGAGATCAATATATCCAGACAAAACTTCCATTAGATTAGTTTTGATTTGAAAAATTAGGGTTAGGTTTCCGCCAAACTCATCTCGGACTGACCGAGTTGTAGAAATCGGTCTCACCGATTTGGCTTAGGCCATTGCACTTGTAATTTTCAGTCTGACCGAAACTTGCAAATTGGTGTGATCGAGTTCAAAACTTTGTGAAACCCTAGCAATCTCGGAGTCACCGAACTGTGTCTTGGTCTAACCGATTCCACTAGTTTAGACTCCAAAGTTGCTTCGGTGTCGCCGAGTTTAACAAATCGGTAGCTCTGAAATGCTTTCTGTGGAAAACCAAAACTAAGTTTTTGACTCATTTGTTTTGCAAAAACTCTACACTTTGTGATGCTCATCCACTTTATCTCATCCATAACTATTCACAGGTTCAGCTCTTTGTTTGCAGTGACAGTATGTCTGATCAGAGTGACAGTTAGAATAAGTCTGAGGAGCAGTGGGATCTGAGTGAGGGCACTAGTCCCTCTAGCAGCTTTGATGAGGGTAGCAGGAGCACTCCAAGCAACCTGCCTAAGGCAACAGCAAGGCAGAGGAAGAAGAAAACCTCAGATTTAGAGGATGAAGATTTTGAAGTTGAGGAAGTGACTTCAAAGAAAAAGGTGCTCAAGAAAGAATATGCTGCTACTTCCACCAAGCCAGGTCAGAACAAGAAGGCTCCAGCCAAGAGAGTGCCAATGTCAAAGGCCAAAGCATCAACTCAAGAGACAATGGAGTTTACTCTTGAGCCCAGAGAAGATGGAGATGGAAGGAAAATAAAAGAAAGGGTCAAAAAACTGTTGCAAGAGTGATTGGAAATCCATCTATGAGGAGAGATTCTGCAGGAGAGGAGGAAGAAGAAGATGTTGCACCAGCACCCAGGTCTCAAAAGCTGATGGGAGATGCCATCAAGTCTGGAGCTGCTCCTTCAAAGCCCAAGACCGCCCCAAAGCTCCAGCTCAGGCTTCCAAGTCCGCACCCAAGAGAAGCACTAGGAACATGCCTGCTGCAGAGAAAAACAAGGCCCCAGTGCCTGAGATTGAAGAAGAGGAAGAGGAAGCCCAAGTGCTTAGGAAATTAAAGCCAAAGATACCAGACCATGATGACAATCATCCAGTGGCAGAGAACATGAAGGAGAGAAAGGATGCAGGTCTCAGACTATGGAGGAAAGCAGATCCATAAGCTGTGAGGAGGAGAACTGTTGTGGACTATAGGTTTCACACCAAAGAACAGCAGGACTTCTATGAGACGGTGCTCCTTAACAAGAAGCCCATTGTCTGTGACATGAAGTGGGTTGATTGGAAATACATTGATGCTAATGAAGATCATTTTCCAGGAGTGCATGAAAGCTTCAAACTCAATGGAGTTGACAAGTTTGTGGTTTAGAAGTTGACCAAATGGAATGATGAGCTCATTATGCAAATCTACTCAACAACTCATTTCTATCCAGATGGCAAGATTGTCTGGATGTCTGAAGGTACTAGGTACCAGTCCTCTGTTGATGAGTGGGTCAAGCTCATTAATGCCCCCAAAGAAGCTGAGAAAGACATTGATGTCTATGCTAAGAAGAAGAAGGATCATAACTCCATGGCCAATCTATACAAGGAGATACCTGACAAAGACTTGGAGACACATAAGCTAGGCTTAGTGTACTATTTGATGTTAGGATTGGCCACAATGAACACCATTCTGAGGCACACCTTGTTGCCCAAATCAGGAGATCGCAGGATGGTTAGAGGCCACTCCATCAACTTGCTTCAGCTCTTTGATTTTCCCCAGAAGTTCAAAGTTATGAGTTTGATTGTTGAGACCATCAAGAGAACATTTGCTGACTAGAAGAGGTCATGTGGGTATGCTCCACACATCTAGATGCTGATAAATTCCAAGATGAACAAAGGTGTCTACTTATTGTACAAAGAGCATCTTCCCTTGAGGCCTGATTTTGAGGACAATACAGTTGTCATGAATGTTGAAGATCCCACATCAGTGAAGGCTCAAGAGAAGAGGCAGAAAGCAAAAGCTGAGAAGGCAGCAAAGATGCCAAGTGTTGAAGAGGCTTCACAGGTTTTCCTCAAGTCAAAGCGAGACCAACTTGGATATCTTATTCAAGCTACTTTGAGGATTGAGAAAGGATTATCCACCCTGACTTAGAATCAAGAGAGCATGGAGAGGATCATTAAAACAAAGTTCTATGATCTTGACTTGAAGGTGACAGAGATACAAACAACAGTTGAGCAGCTCCAAGAAAAAGCAGAAGAGAGGAAAGGGAAAGCAACCACTGAGGTGTTTCAGAGAGTGCCTAGGGCACAACGATCTGCAGCAGTGCCAGTGCCAAACACTAGAGCTACTGCATCAGCACCTGCAACCACAGCTTTAGTTGCCCCTCCAGTGGAAACTCCACCAGCTCCATCAACTTCAACAGATGCTTTCATCCTTGGAGTCCTCTCAACACCACCTCCTGAAGATAAAGCTTAGAGAGCCGCATAGCACTATGTATTTTCAAGCTTTTTGGTGGCTTGTTACCAAAAGGGGAGAAAGTGTATAGATCATAGGCTTCGGGAGAGAGAGCTTTGCTTCTTTTGCTACTTATTTGATTGCTTGGTTGATACTTTATGTTTATGTGTGTGAGATACTTTGTATGGTCATGTGTTTGATCATATCATACTTAATGCTTGTGCTTGGATGATGATATTCTCTATCTTTTATGTATGATCATTCACTTTGCCTTGGTGATGAGTGCTTGTTCCTATTTCTATCATTTTGAGCACTCCACCAAGATGTATGTGACATGGAAGAGTAACCCATGATCCTAATTGGTTGTGCATTTGCATTCAAAAGCAATCCTTAAATAATGCACAAATTTAGGGGGAGCTCTTGCTTATCACATACTTCTCAAAGCGATGATGTATTTCATTCTTATTATCAATTGTCGAAGCTTTGATCTATATGTTGTCATCAATTACCAAAAAGGGGGAGATTGAAAGTGCAACTAATCCCTGGGTGGTTTTGGTAATTCTTAACAACATATAGCTCATTGAACTTGAAAGTGCTAGTTATCGACTAGAGGGGGGTGAATAGGCGATTTTTATGAAAGTCTTCAAAACATGGGAGTTTCGAAGACAACCAGGAGAAACAACACTATTCATATGCAGCGGAAGGTAGACTACACTAGACAAGCCATAGTCAAGTATTCAATGAAATGAAAGCACGAAGACATTAGCAGCTAGGTAGTAAGGATCAGGGTGGAAGATAGTATGAAGCCAATCAAGACATGTAGTCAAATAGTGAAGTCAAACAGATTATGCAAGCAGGCAATGACTTCACGAAGACAAACTATAAGTAAAGAGAAGTGAGAGATAGAACCAGTAGCTTCAGGAAGACAGTGGTTTGTTCGACAAGTTCCAGTTGCTGTAACAACTATACGTCTGGTTAGGGAGGCTGAGATTTAACTCATAAGACCTCATCTTCACCTTATTCCCCTTGAGCTAAGGACACCTAGTCCCCGCCCAATCACTCTAGTAAGTCTTCAAGGTAGACTTCCAAACCTTCACAGACTTCATTCACCGGCAATCCACTATGACTCTTGGATGCTCAGAACGTGACGCCTAACCGGCTGGAGGATTCACAGTCCTCAAGTGTAACAAGTCTTCAGATCGCGCACACAAAAAGACTTCAGTGATGCCAAACACTCTCTAGGCTCTGGGTGGTTTGGTATTTGTCCTCACAAGGATTTTCTCTCTCAAAGGCTTCCAAGGTGGGTTGCTCTCAAACGACAAAAGCCGTATCTAACTCTGAGCAGCCACCAATTTATGGTGTAGGGGGTGGGCTATTTATAGCCACTGGGCAACCCGACCTGATTTGTCTGAAATGACCCTGGGTCACTAAGGAACTGACACATGTCGCAACAGTCAGATTTCAAAACACATGCAGCAGCTTGACTTGGGCTACAAGTAAAGCTGCCTTATCCGACTCTGGATAATATATGCTCTCATTGTCTTCTCTCGAAGACATAGGATTTGGTTGAGCATCACTACAGTCACTCTGACTTTGTTCAGTTGGACCCCACTTAACAGTGTGGTGGTTCCTATGACTCAATAAAGAAGAAAAGGAAACAACAAAACGACTAAGTCTTCGTGCTCCATAGTCTTCACTCAATGTATTCTCATGTCATAGTCTTCAATGTGAATATCTTCACAGACCACCATTGTCTTCAATGTCTTCACACATTTTTAGGGGTCATCTCCGGTAGGTAAACCGAATCAATGAGGGACTACTACCTGTGTTATCCTGCAATTCTCACAAACACATTAGTCCCTCAACCAGGTTTGTCGTCAATACTCCAAAACCAAGTAGGGGTGGCACTAGATGCACTTACAATCTCCCCCTTTTTGGTGATTGATGACAAACTGGTTGAAGTTCTCAATGGGGATAGAAGTATGTGAAATTGTAAGGATTAAGATATTGTCTTCATAGATGGCAAAAGGCTCCCCCTGAAGATGTGCATATAAATGTTTTGCGTTGGAATGCAAATGCACATGGCAGGTTGTACTTGTGGAGATACTTCTCACCATATGAAGACAATACATCATGCATGAAAAAATATACAAGAATAATGACATGCATAATGAAAGATGGATGTCTGTGAAATGACTACATGTGGGATTTATCATCGCATATGCGGAATCTATCGTCGCATCACAGAATAGCAGTAAAAATTAGCAGACAACTATCGAGTTTAAGTGTTACAACTCAAAGAACCAAATGTATCAAAAATGAGAGTTGTAAACACTAGGCAAAAGTATAGCAACCACCCATATGGACCCGTTTGAAGACTATCAACATATGCTTCTCCCCCTTTTGTCAGTAAGGACCAAAAAGGTTTGAAGACATAGTCGCTACTCGTTCCCATGAGGAGTAGGTGAAGCGGCAGGGTCGTTGTTGAGGTTTGGTGGTGCAGAAGAACTCGGTGCAGTGTTGATACGCACTGATGTCGGAGGTGGTGAAGTAGCATCATCGGCTTCATCAATAACTCTGGCGTGAACAGTAGCTGCGGACGAAGAGTACTCTGAGTCTTCAAGAGATGGGGTTCATCGTAGAACAACATTCCTTGGAGGAGTGGAATCAAACTTGAATATTTCGGTGAAGCCATCGTCTTGAAGATCAGCTTCAACACTGAGTAGTGTCAAACCCTTCCAAGTCCTCTGACAGGTTTCATGAGTGACAAAGGCGTTCTTAATGGCAAGATTGCGAATGCGATTGACATCCACCAAGAGGCTTTGCATCTGTTGTTTTAGCCAGAAGTGATGCTTGTCTTGTTTCTGATGCAGGGCCACAAGAAGCTCTTGGTCATTGAGTACACGGGATTGCTTGTGAGACCTTGGTGCAATGGTGCTTTCTGTGGCTTCAGTACGTGCACAGCGAGTGTTGCCGGCCAATGGATAGATACGCGAAGCAGCCTGAACACCCTCAACATCCTGAATGAAACTCTGACGATCTGCATTGTGAAGATATAGCGCTTCCTTGGCAGGCTCTGGGTAAATGGCTTCGACTGACATATCAACCTCTGGCAGGAAGATAATATGGTTGCATGCAGAGGGCTGATAGTCAACAGCAGAGTGCATCTTGATCAGACGCATAACCCAAGGAGCATAAAATTTCAGACCGAAAATGTTAGACCCAGATGCAGCAAACTGGCATATGAAGAAATCTTGAGCATTGAAGCTTTTTGTAACGCCCCAGATCTAACTTTCCATATTTGTATCCAACTCTTGCCGTCTCCGGCGCTAAGTTATATTTATTTCTCGGGTTGGGTCTTTGTCTTCG
Source organism: Triticum aestivum (assembly GCF_018294505.1). Lineage (NCBI taxonomy): Eukaryota > Viridiplantae > Streptophyta > Magnoliopsida > Poales > Poaceae > Triticum > Triticum aestivum. Next base: position 417,549,973 of record NC_057795.1, on the reverse strand, counting down.
TGTGTGTTGTTTTCGTTTTCATGCATCTCATATCAGGTCATCACGTGCATTGCATTTGCATACATGTTCGTCTCATGCATTCGAGCATTTTCCCCGTTGTCCGTTTTGCATTCCGGCGTTTCGTTCTCCTCCGGTGGTCATTTCTACCTTTCTTTCTCGTGTGGGGATTAAACATTTCCGGATTGGTCCGAGACTTGCCAAGCGGCCTTGGTTTACTACCGGTAGACCGCCTGTCAAGTTTCGGGTCATTTGGACTTCGTTTGATACTCCAACGGTTAACCGAGGGACCGAAAAGGCCTCGTGTGTGTTGCAGCCCAACACCCCCCAAATTTGGCCCAAAACCCACCAAACTCTGCTCCATGTCCTAGAGCGTTCGATCACGATCGTGTGGGCGAAAACCGCACCTCATTTGGACTCTCCTAGTTCCCTCTATGCCTATATATACACCCCTCCGTTTTCGGATCTCTCCCTCTCCCCGAAACCCTAAAAAAAAAAAACAGATCCCCGTCAGATCCGCGCCGACGGACGTGTCCGCCCCCGGCCGGACAGCGTCCGTGGCCGCAGCCCGCCCACTCGGGGGCCGCCACGTCACCCCCGCCGCCGCCGCCTCCCACCGCGGCCCGGGAGCCCGCATCCGGCCCCCGCGGCCCGGTGAGCTCCGCCGCCGCCCGGGACTCGCCTCCCGCCGGGATCCGCCGCCTCCCCGACCTCCGGCGACCGGCGCCGTCGCCGCCGCCGCACCGGCCGCCGCCGCGCCGCGTGCCCGCGCCTCCGTGGCCGCGCCCTCGCCCGCGGCCGGCCCCGCCGGCCACCTCGCCGCCCCTCGTCGCCCCGGCGACCACCGGATCCGCCCCGGCCGCCTCCTCCCGCGACTCCGGCGGCCAAGTCCGGCCAGCTACAGTGTTCCCCGCCGCCGCCTCGGAGTCCGTGCCCGATCCAGATCTGGATCTGGGATATTTCGGTTGACCTCTCTCCCCCGAAACCCTAATTTTTCGTGCTATCTTTGACTGCTTGTATCTCCGCAACCGTAGCTCCGTTTTGGGTGTATGATATATCAAAATCTTCGCCTCGACATGTACATCATTTCATTCCATTGCATCATTTGCATTTGAGGTCATCTTGATACCCAAAATGCTGTTAGAAGGAGGCTTCGTGAGTTAAATTGCAGATCCGTTAGTTCATCATGCACTTTTGTCATTTTTGCTATATTTAATTCGTGCATGATATGCCTGTGCCCCTTTGGGATGTATTGTGAAGCATTTTGTCTTCTTTCCAGAGGTGCCACCCATGCATTTTTAGGATGTGTGTGTTGTCTTGTGCAAGCTTGCGAAGTAGGGTACCTGAGAATGCAGATTTCAGGGACTTAGTGATTTTCACTAAGTCTGGGATATTTTAGTTCACGATGCTATATGTCCAGCTTGTTTCCTAGTGATCCGTGCCTCTTTTGAGGATGATCAGTAAGGGAGTTTTGATATTTATGTTATGCTCTATCCATCCATGTCTTTGTTTGCATTTGTGGAGTGCTCTAGGTTGACTCAATCGAGCTCAACTTTTGCTTCATTGTTAATCCGGGCAGATCGTCAACTTGTTTGCGATTTCGCCGATGCTACCGTTAGCGTTCCATGCATGCTATGCCTTCGTTCTTGCCATGTGTAGCTAGCACTTTGTGCCTTCTTGCTGGTGATATGCTTTCCTTGCCATGACTTGCACCGTAGTGAGTGCATCGAGCTCGTTTACATGCCTTCGTGAGTTAAATTTCAGCATGTCTCAGTTTTCACTAAGTCTAAAAACTGATTGTGTTCGAGCGATGTTCGTGAGCTCGGTAGAGTATTTTGTGAACCCTTTTGGCCCCAGGTCACTTTGGGTGTTTTGTTAAGCTTGTTGAGTAGCTCCATGCCATGTTCTTACTTGTCATGTTTAGGTTTTCTATCATGTTGTTTTGCTGCTCCGAAGAGGGCTTCGTGATCTGAAATTTCAGACTAGTGTTAATTTCACCAAGTCTGAAATCTGTTTTGCATTTGCGTTTTAGCCATGCTTGTTTGAAACTCTTAATGGATGAATTTGCCTATGGCTCAGTGCTAGTGTTTTGTCAACCATCTTGTGTACATCACTGCCATATATTTTTTTTTCATGTTTGGTGGCTGTAGCATGTTCTTTTCGTTGCATTTAGATGCCTACTTGCTGTAAATCGCAGACCGGTGTCATATCTTAAAACGCTTGCCATTTCCAAACCGTAGCTCCGATTCCTATGATCTTTATATCGTTTTCAAGCGATTTCATCCCCTCTATCCAGTGGCACACTTGGTTTTCCAAGTTGATGCCAGGGTCATGCATTTCCTGTCATATCTTGCATTTTGCATCCCGCATCGCATCCCGCATAGCATATCGTCATTTCATCATATTGCTTGGTCTTGCCCGTGGTTGATTGTATCCTTGTTGCTTGTTTGTCTTGTTGGGTAGAGCCGGGAGACGAGTTTGCTACCGAGGAGCCCGTTGAGTTTGCTTGTGAGGATCCAGTCAACTCTGACAACTGTGCAGGCAAGATGATCATACCCTCGAAATCACTACTATCTTTGCTATGCTAGTTTGCTCGCTCTTTTGCTTGCCACTGCTTCGATGCCTACCTTTTGCTTGTCAGCCTCCCAATTTCCATGTTGAACCTCTAACCCACCTTTGTCCTAGCAAACCGTTGATTGGCTATGTTACCGCTTGCTCAGCCCTTCTTATAGCGTTGTTAGTTGCAGGTGAAGATTGGAGCCGTTCCTTGTTGGAACATTTATATTGCTTGTTGGGATATCATTATATTGATATGTTATCTTAACGCATCTATATACTTGGTAAAGGGTGGAAGGCTCGGCCTCTCGCCTAGTGTTTTGTTCCACTCTTGCCGCCCTAGTTTCCGTCATATCGGTGTTATGTTCCCGGATTGTTGCGTCCCTTACACGGTTGGGCTATAATGGGAACCCCTTGATAGTTCGTCTTGATTAAAGCTTTTCCAGCAATGCCCAACATTGGTTTTATCATTTGTCACCTAGCCTCTTTTTCCCTTGGGTTTCCGGAGCCCGAGGGTCATCTTATTTTAACCCCCCCGGGCCAGTGCTCCTCTGAGTGTTGGTCCGAACCAGGCAGCCTGCGGGGCCACCTCGGGGAAACTTGAGGTTTGGTTTTACTCGTAGCTTGACCTATCCGAGCGTGCCCTGAGAAAGAGATATGTGCAGCTCCTATCGGGATTTGTCGGCACATTCGGGCGGTGTTGCTGGACTTGTTTTAACCTGCCGAATCATCTTGTTGTACCGAGATACCGAGTCTGATCGGTGTGTCTTGGGTGGAGGTCTATTCCTTCGTTGACCGTGAGAGCTTGTTATGGGCTAAGTTGGGACCCCCCTGCAGGGATTGATCTTTCGAAAGCCGTGCCCGCGGTTATGGGCGGATGGGAATTTGTTAATGTCCGGTTGTAGATAACTTTAATTAAACTTAATTAAAATGAATCAACCGTGTGTGTTACCGTGATGGCCCCTTCTCGGTGGAGTCCGGGAAGTGGACACGGTGTTGGAGTTATGCTTGCGCAGGATGTTCCTTTAGCTTCTCGCTCGAGCTTCGCCTTCTCTTCTCGCTCTCTTTTGCGTATAAGTTAGCCACCACATATGCTAGTCGCTTGCTGCAGCTCCACACATATTGGCCTTATCCATTCCTATGAGCTAAATAGTCTTGATCGCGTGGGTGTGAGATTGCTGAGTCCCTGTGGCTCACAGATACTACTACTCCAGATGCAGGTCCAGGTGATTCTGCTCCAGTTGACGATTACGAGCTCAGGTGGGAGTTCGACGAGGACTCTCAGCGATACTACGTATCTTTTCCGGATGATCAGTAGTGGTGCCTAGTTGGGGTTATCGATTCAGGACCTTGTCGCATGTTGGGGGTCTTTTCTATTTTGGCGCCGTAGTCGGGCCATGAGTGCTTGTTTGATGGATGTTATTTATGTACTCTGATGTGACGTGGCGAGTGTAAGCCAACTATGTTATCTCCCCCTTTATTATGTATTACATGGGATGTTGTAATGATTGCCTGACTTGCGACATTGCTTTCAATGCGGTTATGCCTCTAAGTCGTGCCTCGACACGTGGGAGCTATAGCCGCATCGAGGGCGTTACAAGTTGGTAATCAGAGCCTTCCCCGACCTTAGGAGCCCCATTGCTTGATCGTTTTTAGCAGCCGAGTTGTGTCTAGAAAAATGTTTTGAGTCCTTAGGAATTATATATCGGAGAGCTTAGGAATTCTTTTACTTCCCAGTCTCCTCATCGCTCTGGTAAGGCATCCTGGCGTAGAGTTTTGACTCTTCTCTTCTCAAATTTCACTAAAAAATTTTTAGGATCACGCGAGTATCTTGGTTTTGTTACGATGGTTTTGTGACGAGAACATTGTTCTTGGTGCCTCCTGTCTTTAGGGGTTGTGGCAGTGTCCCGGGGAGTTGAGCTCCGAGGTGTTGTCGTCACAATTTTATCGTTGCAATTCTGGTATACTTGAGACATGTTCGCCGACATCGAAAATCTCTTTTATGCAGTTCGTTGGTGAGATAACCTCGACGCCACCCAGTACTGGGGCGGGAGTTCGGGAGTATCGCCATAACTTGTATAACGGATGCTTTTCGAAGGTTGAGGTAGATGGTTTCCGAAGTTTTCCTGGTTATGTGTTGAAGGATGGATACAGCTGGATGTAGGATTTGCTAGTTTGGGTGAGATATTGTGCTTCCCCTGTATCCCCAACACCTGATTGCATAACCGGAAAGGTTCGGGAGTTTCATAGGTGGGAAATCTAGTAGCTCTAGTTCTTCTTCCACGGATATTGGTTTGAGATTGGGATTTCTTACCGATTATTCGTTCTTGATCCGTACCTTGTTGATTTATCTCTCTACCTTAATTCTTCGGGGCTTCGCAATTTATGGATGTGTGATCTTTTGAAGAGGAATGCATTCGTTTATTTTGTTCGGATGTGAAGAATATATGTTGCAATTTTCATTCCGTTGGATTCAGCTTCTATATTGTTGTCTATCTATGTGCTAATGGTGGTCAACCTCTTCAGGATGGCTCCTCCAACGCGCACGACTCCGAATCCTAATCCGCCTCCACCTCCGCCTCCTCCGGAAGCATGGCAAGCTGTGATGGCCGCTACTAATGCAAACACACAGTTGATCATGCAAATCCTTCAAGAGCGCAATCAAGGCAGTCAAGGGAATCAAGGCCACAATCAGCACCACTTTGCTACTCTGAACCAGTTCCTTGCTAATGGCCCAAAGACGTTCAGCGGTTGTGTTGAGGCTACCGATGCTGACGATTGGCTAGTGGATCTGGGCAAGCATTTTGAATGCAGCAACGTCAGGCCTGAAGATTTCGTCAAGTTCGCTTCTTTCCAGCTCAAAGATCAGGCTGCAGAGTGGTTCCAGCAGTACAAGGATTCCAGAGGTGGACGTCTGATCACTTGGGACGATTTCCGTCAAGATTTCCGCGCTCATCACATCCCTCAAAGTGTGGTTGAGAGTAAGCGTCAGGAATTCCGCAATCTGAAGCAAGGCTCTTTGTCTGTCTATGACTACAACAAGTTGTTCCAGAAGCTCGCCCGTTTTGCCAAGCAGGATGTTCCTGATGAGAAGAGTATGATCTATCAGTTCAGGGGTGGTCTTCGTGAGGAAATTCAGCTCGCTCTTGTCCTCTTTGAGCCGTTGAGATACGATGAGTTCTACAACATGGCACTGAAGCAAGAGGCTGCTCAGATGAGATGTGATGCTTCCAGGAAGCGTGCCAGAGATGTTACTCCGTCTTCCTCTACTCAAGTGGTCAAGCAGCAGAAGTATTGGCTTCCTCCTCCTCCGTTCCGTCAGCCGTATCAGCAGAAGAGCAAAGGTGGCAGTGGTTTCTCCCACCCACCCAACCCAGGCTTTCAGAACAAGGCTTCGTCTCAAGCTCCAAGACCGAGTGCTCCGTATCACCGTCCGCTTTCAGAGGTCACGTGCAACAAGTGCCAACAGAAGGGTCACTATGCCAACAAGTGTACCAACCAGAGGCGTCTTCCTCCTCCTCCTCCTGTCAGATCGGCAAGTACAGCAGTGGTCAAGCACAATCCCAAGCACGCCAAGGTCAATATGCTGAATGCAGCTCAGGCTGAGGATTCTTCAGATGTCATTATGGGTAACCTTCCTATTAATGATATTCCTGCAAAAGTTCTTTTTGACACGGGTGCATCGCATTGTTTCATGTCAAAGCCATTTTTTACCAAGCATGAGTTCATTTCTTCTCATTTGGGTAAACATATGGATATCATTTCTCCTGGCAAACGTTTGAGCGCAAGTCTGGAGGTGCCAGATGTCGCTATCACGATGGGCGATTTCAAGTTTCTTGCTTCTCCTATGGTTCTTGGTAATTCCGATATCGATCTTATTCTCGGGATGGACTGGCTCTCTAAGCATAAAGCTCAGCTTGATTGTGCAGCCAGGCAGATTCAACTGACGCATTCGTCTGAGGAGGTCATTGTCTTTGCCGCTCGAGATAATTCCATCCGGTTGTTTTCTCTCAATGAGAAGGGTGAATTGGATGCTATTTCGCAAATTCCTGTCGTTTGCGAATATCAAGACGTCTTTCCAGAAGAGCTCCCAGGAATGCCTCCGCACCGGCCGGTTGAATTTGTTATTGAACTTGAGCCCGGTACGGAACCTGTGTGCAAACGCCCTTACAAGCTCGGCCCCGAAGAGTTGAAGGAGCTGAAGAAACAACTCGATGAGCAAGAAAGATTGGGTCTCATTCGGCCTAGTACTTCTCCGTGGGGTTGTGGTGTTCTTTTTGTGAAGAAGAAGGATGGAACGAGTCGACTTTGTGTTGATTACCGTCCAGTAAACAAGAAGACCATCAAGAACAAATACCCACTTCCCAACATAAATGAGCTGTTCGAACAACTCAAGGGTGCTCAAGTATTCTCCAAGCTCGATCTCCGTATGGGTTATCATCAGATTCGTATTCGTGAGCAAGATATTCCCAAGACGGCGTTCAGAACAAGCTTTGGTTCATATGAATACACCGTCATGTCTTTTGGCCTCGCCAACGCTCCTCCGACGTTCTCTCGCATGATGAACTTCATCTTCAACCCCTACACCAATGAATTCGTTCTGGTCTATCTCGACGACATTCTGGTTTTCTCGAAGAACAAGAAAGATCATGCCAAGCACTTGCGTTTGGTTCTTGACAAGCTCAGAGAACATCAGTTCTACGCCAAGTTGTCCAAGTGTGAATTTTGGCTCGATGAAGTTCTTTATCTTGGTCATATCATCTCTGCCAAGGGCATTTCCGTGAATCCTGAGAAGGTGTCTGCAATTGTGAATTGGGAACCTCCTCAGAACGTAAAGCAACTCCGCAGTTTCCTCGGTCTCGCAAGCTATTGCAGAAGATTCGTTGAAAACTTTTCTAAGATCGCCAAGCCTCTCTCAAATCTTCTTCAGAAGCACGTCAAGTACGTTTGGTCTCCGGAGTGTGATATTGCTTTCAACACTTTGAAAGAGAAATTGATCACTGCTCCAGTTCTGACTCCACCTGATGAAACCAAGCCGTACGAGGTCTTTTGTGACGCCTCTCTCCAAGGTCTCGGTGCTGTACTGATGCAAGAGAAGAAAGTTGTTGCTTATACCTCTCGCCAGTTGAAACCTAATGAGAAGAACTACCCCACTCATGATCTCGAGTTGGCGGCAGTTGTACACGCTTTGTTGACTTGGAGACATCTTCTATTGGGAAGGAAAGTGGATATTTTCACTGATCACAAGAGTCTCAAGTACATCTTCACTCAGCCTAATCTCAACCTCAGGCAGACTCGATGGGTCGAAATGATTCAAGAGTACAATCCGAGTATCGAGTATACTCCAGGAAAGGCTAATGTGATTGCTGACGCTTTGAGCAGAAAAGCATATTGCAACAGTCTGATTCTCAAGCCTTGTCAACCCGAGCTTTGTGAAGCTTTCCGCAAACTGAATCTGCAAGTTGTTCCTCAAGGTTTCCTCGCCAACCTTCAAGTCTCTCCTACCTTAGAAGACCAGATTCGCCAAGCCCAACTTCTTGATGCTATGGTGAAGAAGGTGAAGATTGGTATTGCAAAGAGTCAGTCCAAGTACAAGTGCTACCGACTTGATGACAAGGACACTCTCTTCTTCGAGGATCGAATTGTTGTGCCCAAAGGTGAACTCCGTAAGGTGATCATGAACGAGGCTCACAACTCTCTCCTCTCCATCCACCCTGGTAGTACGAAGATGTATCAGGACCTCAAGCAAGCTTATTGGTGGACTCGAATGAAGCGCGAGATCGCTCAATTCGTGAACGAATGTGATGTCTGCAGAAGAGTGAAGGCAGAACACCAAAGGCCAGCTGGTCTCCTCCAACCTCTTGCCATTCCAGAATGGAAGTTTGACCACATTGAAATGGACTTCGTGACTGGGTTTCCAAAGTCCAAGCGTGGCAATGATGCTATATTTGTCGTCATCGACAAGCTCACCAAGGTGGCTCATTTTCTACCTATAAAAGAGTCAATCACTGCAGCTCAATTGGCGGAACTCTATACCTCTCGCATTGTCTCTCTGCACGGTATTCCTCAAGTGATATCTTCAGACCGTGGCAGCATCTTTACCTCCAAGTTTTGGGATTCTTTTCAGAAAGCCATGGGCACCAACATCCGCTTCAGCACAGCGTTCCATCCTCAAACAAGCGGTCAAGTCGAGCGTGTCAATCAGATTCTTGAAGATATGCTCAGGGCTTGTGTGATCTCCTTCGGCATGAAGTGGGAGGATTGTCTTCCTTATGCTGAATTCTCATACAACAACAGCTTTCAAGCAAGTTCGGGCAAGGCCCCCTTTGAAATTCTGTATGGCAGGAAGTGCCGTACCCCTCTCAACTGGTCCGAAACCGGTGAACGTCAGCTGCTGGGTAATGACTTAATCATAGAAGCAGAAGAGATGTGCAAAGTCATTCGTGATAACCTCAAAGCAGCCCAGTCCCGCCAGAAGAGCTACTATGATAGTAAGCACCGTGATCTGGTTTTCGAGATCGGAGATCATGTTTACCTCCGCGTCTCTCCCATGAAAGGTACTCGTCGCTTCGGTATCAAAGGGAAGCTTGCCCCTAGATACGTGGGACCTTTCAAGATTGTCACCAAGAGAGGCGACCTCGCCTATCAACTCGAGCTTCCTTCAAACTTTGCAAATGTTCTTGATGTGTTCCATGTCTCTCAGCTTCGAAAGTGCTTCAAGACTCCTGACCGCACCGTCAACTTCGAGGACATTGAGCTCCAAGAAGATCTCTCCTATCGTGAGCACCCAGTTGCTATTCTCGAAGAGACTGAACGCAAGACTCGCAACAAGTCAATCAAATTTCTCAAAGTCAAGTGGTCACACCATTCCGACCGTGAAGCTACCTGGGAACGCGAGGATCACCTCCGTTCTGAGTACCCGGAGTTCTTTCAGTCCTAGATCTCGGGACGAGATCTTTTCGTAGTGGTGGAGTGTTGTAACGCCCCAGATCTAACTTTCCATATTTGTATCCAACTCTTGCCGTCTCCGGCGCTAAGTTATATTTATTTCTCGGGTTGGGTCTTTGTCTTCGTGTGTGTTGTTTTCGTTTTCATGCATCTCATATCAGGTCATCACGTGCATTGCATTTGCATACATGTTCGTCTCATGCATTCGAGCATTTTCCCCGTTGTCCGTTTTGCATTCCGGCGTTTCGTTCTCCTCCGGTGGTCATTTCTACCTTTCTTTCTCGTGTGGGGATTAAACATTTNAAAAAAAAAAACAGATCCCCGTCAGATCCGCGCCGACGGACGTGTCCGCCCCCGGCCGGACAGCGTCCGTGGCCGCAGCCCGCCCACTCGGGGGCCGCCACGTCACCCCCGCCGCCGCCGCCTCCCACCGCGGCCCGGGAGCCCGCATCCGGCCCCCGCGGCCCGGTGAGCTCCGCCGCCGCCCGGGACTCGCCTCCCGCCGGGATCCGCCGCCTCCCCGACCTCCGGCGACCGGCGCCGTCGCCGCCGCCGCACCGGCCGCCGCCGCGCCGCGTGCCCGCGCCTCCGTGGCCGCGCCCTCGCCCGCGGCCGGCCCCGCCGGCCACCTCGCCGCCCCTCGTCGCCCCGGCGACCACCGGATCCGCCCCGGCCGCCTCCTCCCGCGACTCCGGCGGCCAAGTCCGGCCAGCTACAGTGTTCCCCGCCGCCGCCTCGGAGTCCGTGCCCGATCCAGATCTGGATCTGGGATATTTCGGTTGACCTCTCTCCCCCGAAACCCTAATTTTTCGTGCTATCTTTGACTGCTTGTATCTCCGCAACCGTAGCTCCGTTTTGGGTGTATGATATATCAAAATCTTCGCCTCGACATGTACATCATTTCATTCCATTGCATCATTTGCATTTGAGGTCATCTTGATACCCAAAATGCTGTTAGAAGGAGGCTTCGTGAGTTAAATTGCAGATCCGTTAGTTCATCATGCACTTTTGTCATTTTTGCTATATTTAATTCGTGCATGATATGCCTGTGCCCCTTTGGGATGTATTGTGAAGCATTTTGTCTTCTTTCCAGAGGTGCCACCCATGCATTTTTAGGATGTGTGTGTTGTCTTGTGCAAGCTTGCGAAGTAGGGTACCTGAGAATGCAGATTTCAGGGACTTAGTGATTTTCACTAAGTCTGGGATATTTTAGTTCACGATGCTATATGTCCAGCTTGTTTCCTAGTGATCCGTGCCTCTTTTGAGGATGATCAGTAAGGGAGTTTTGATATTTATGTTATGCTCTATCCATCCATGTCTTTGTTTGCATTTGTGGAGTGCTCTAGGTTGACTCAATCGAGCTCAACTTTTGCTTCATTGTTAATCCGGGCAGATCGTCAACTTGTTTGCGATTTCGCCGATGCTACCGTTAGCGTTCCATGCATGCTATGCCTTCGTTCTTGCCATGTGTAGCTAGCACTTTGTGCCTTCTTGCTGGTGATATGCTTTCCTTGCCATGACTTGCACCGTAGTGAGTGCATCGAGCTCGTTTACATGCCTTCGTGAGTTAAATTTCAGCATGTCTCAGTTTTCACTAAGTCTAAAAACTGATTGTGTTCGAGCGATGTTCGTGAGCTCGGTAGAGTATTTTGTGAACCCTTTTGGCCCCAGGTCACTTTGGGTGTTTTGTTAAGCTTGTTGAGTAGCTCCATGCCATGTTCTTACTTGTCATGTTTAGGTTTTCTATCATGTTGTTTTGCTGCTCCGAAGAGGGCTTCGTGATCTGAAATTTCAGACTAGTGTTAATTTCACCAAGTCTGAAATCTGTTTTGCATTTGCGTTTTAGCCATGCTTGTTTGAAACTCTTAATGGATGAATTTGCCTATGGCTCAGTGCTAGTGTTTTGTCAACCATCTTGTGTACATCACTGCCATATATTTTTTTTTCATGTTTGGTGGCTGTAGCATGTTCTTTTCGTTGCATTTAGATGCCTACTTGCTGTAAATCGCAGACCGGTGTCATATCTTAAAACGCTTGCCATTTCCAAACCGTAGCTCCGATTCCTATGATCTTTATATCGTTTTCAAGCGATTTCATCCCCTCTATCCAGTGGCACACTTGGTTTTCCAAGTTGATGCCAGGGTCATGCATTTCCTGTCATATCTTGCATTTTGCATCCCGCATCGCATCCCGCATAGCATATCGTCATTTCATCATATTGCTTGGTCTTGCCCGTGGTTGATTGTATCCTTGTTGCTTGTTTGTCTTGTTGGGTAGAGCCGGGAGACGAGTTTGCTACCGAGGAGCCCGTTGAGTTTGCTTGTGAGGATCCAGTCAACTCTGACAACTGTGCAGGCAAGATGATCATACCCTCGAAATCACTACTATCTTTGCTATGCTAGTTTGCTCGCTCTTTTGCTTGCCACTGCTTCGATGCCTACCTTTTGCTTGTCAGCCTCCCAATTTCCATGTTGAACCTCTAACCCACCTTTGTCCTAGCAAACCGTTGATTGGCTATGTTACCGCTTGCTCAGCCCTTCTTATAGCGTTGTTAGTTGCAGGTGAAGATTGGAGCCGTTCCTTGTTGGAACATTTATATTGCTTGTTGGGATATCATTATATTGATATGTTATCTTAACGCATCTATATACTTGGTAAAGGGTGGAAGGCTCGGCCTCTCGCCTAGTGTTTTGTTCCACTCTTGCCGCCCTAGTTTCCGTCATATCGGTGTTATGTTCCCGGATTGTTGCGTCCCTTACACGGTTGGGCTATAATGGGAACCCCTTGATAGTTCGTCTTGATTAAAGCTTTTCCAGCAATGCCCAACATTGGTTTTATCATTTGTCACCTAGCCTCTTTTTCCCTTGGGTTTCCGGAGCCCGAGGGTCATCTTATTTTAACCCCCCCGGGCCAGTGCTCCTCTGAGTGTTGGTCCGAACCAGGCAGCCTGCGGGGCCACCTCGGGGAAACTTGAGGTTTGGTTTTACTCGTAGCTTGACCTATCCGAGCGTGCCCTGAGAAAGAGATATGTGCAGCTCCTATCGGGATTTGTCGGCACATTCGGGCGGTGTTGCTGGACTTGTTTTAACCTGCCGAATCATCTTGTTGTACCGAGATACCGAGTCTGATCGGTGTGTCTTGGGTGGAGGTCTATTCCTTCGTTGACCGTGAGAGCTTGTTATGGGCTAAGTTGGGACCCCCCTGCAGGGATTGATCTTTCGAAAGCCGTGCCCGCGGTTATGGGCGGATGGGAATTTGTTAATGTCCGGTTGTAGATAACTTTAATTAAACTTAATTAAAATGAATCAACCGTGTGTGTTACCGTGATGGCCCCTTCTCGGTGGAGTCCGGGAAGTGGACACGGTGTTGGAGTTATGCTTGCGCAGGATGTTCCTTTAGCTTCTCGCTCGAGCTTCGCCTTCTCTTCTCGCTCTCTTTTGCGTATAAGTTAGCCACCACATATGCTAGTCGCTTGCTGCAGCTCCACACATATTGGCCTTATCCATTCCTATGAGCTAAATAGTCTTGATCGCGTGGGTGTGAGATTGCTGAGTCCCTGTGGCTCACAGATACTACTACTCCAGATGCAGGTCCAGGTGATTCTGCTCCAGTTGACGATTACGAGCTCAGGTGGGAGTTCGACGAGGACTCTCAGCGATACTACGTATCTTTTCCGGATGATCAGTAGTGGTGCCTAGTTGGGGTTATCGATTCAGGACCTTGTCGCATGTTGGGGGTCTTTTCTATTTTGGCGCCGTAGTCGGGCCATGAGTGCTTGTTTGATGGATGTTATTTATGTACTCTGATGTGACGTGGCGAGTGTAAGCCAACTATGTTATCTCCCCCTTTATTATGTATTACATGGGATGTTGTAATGATTGCCTGACTTGCGACATTGCTTTCAATGCGGTTATGCCTCTAAGTCGTGCCTCGACACGTGGGAGCTATAGCCGCATCGAGGGCGTTACACTTTTGCCATTGAGTATGTAGAAGACCAATGTCTTCATTGCACCTTCAAGCTTTGCTGAGGAGGAATGCCCCTTGACCGTCCATAGAGTTTGCCGAATGATATGATAGATAGCGCGTGGCAGATACTCAAGGTCTTCAACAAGGAATTCCTTGGGATACTCAGCATCCGAGGGCAGTGGCTTCATCATACTAAGCATCTGGCTCATGTTGGGCTCAGGCTTCTGAAAGATGCTCTCCAATGCATCGCAGTGAAGCTGACAATCTGGTTCATACAGTTCGCCTGGAGTGGAGAGGCCGGTAAGCTCAATGAGATCAAAGGCTTTGGCTTCATGATGAACGTTGCCCGTCATCCACTCAAGGACCCATGTCGTTGTATCCCTGTTGTAGCCGCGAATGTGGAGGGTTGCATAGAATTGTAGTAGAAGCTCTTCATTCCAATGTTCCTTGTCAGTGACAAACTCCAGAAGACCAGCATCATGAAAGCAGTCTAGGGCTTCTTCAAGGCAGGGCAGACCAGCAATGGCTTCAGTGTCCAGACGCATATGAGGAAATATGCGCTCCTGATTGTATAGAATGCAGGAGTAGTAGCTGCGCTACTGGTAGCTCCAGAACCGATCTGATGAGATTCGTGGCTTGGAATATGGGTTCTTGCCAGAATCGAAGAAGGTGTTGTGTGCAATGAAGTCGTTGACATTGAAGGAGCCTGGTGCTGATGCAGAACCTGGGAATCTTGGCAGTCTTGGTTTTGGCTTCTGAACTTGAGGCCTATGCTCCACATGGTAGTCAAATTGTGGTCCAGGAGCAGGCGGAGGAACCAGAATTGGCCATCTTACAGGAACAAGCTCGCCTTGGTAGAATGCATGCTCAATTGTGTGTGGCCTTGGAGGTGGAACAGGAGCAGTGACATTTGCATTGGCTTCAGGTTGCACATTGGATGCAGGTGCAGCATTGGCTTCATTCACTGTATTAACTTGAGGCGCCACATTGGCTTCAGCCATGACAATGTCATTGGCTTCAGTGGCGTTGTTTGTGGCCGCCTCGGTATTCTCAACCTCCACTTGTGTAGCTAGAGGGTCTGGCATAGATACGTTCTCCTCGAGAACAATTTCTTGATTTGTGGGGGGTGTGGCAATATGTTCTTCTTGTCTTTCATCGGCTGCTGCAGCCGGAATCTCTTCAGAAGCATTAGCTTCGGGCACAGGAACCGTCACAGAAGGATTGTCTTCAGGAAACACTTGACGTGCCACTGAGCTGGATTGGTGTGAATCCTCTTCCGTGATAGTCATCATGGAGACCGAAGGCCTCATGCCTTTGCAAAGCCGTTGAAACACGGGCGACGCTTTCAGTGATGGTGTGGTCTCCATGTAATTGTCGTCATTGACAATTGGGTTGGTACCTTGCGTTGGTGTAGGTTGAGGTGTACTTGGGGAGTCTTGAACTGGGGTCGCTAGTTGGGGGCGATCGGCCCATGAAGCATCCTGCGTGATTGGCGTCAAAGGACGACCAATACTGATGAGTTCGATGTTCGTGTGAACAGGCGATGATACTATGGGGTTCTGAATCTGAGGAAGGACTTCATCATCTTCTACATTGTCTTGGGGACCAATGTCTTCAGTCGTGATGGGATCGACGACTGGAACTTCTTGTTCTTCAGGAGCCTCTGTGGAAGCAGGCTCATGTACAATCAACTGGCGCTCTTGATTATCGGATGGAGGGGGAGCATAAGCAATGGGTTCAACAACTAGGGGCTCTCTGGGAGCAGCCCAATCTTTCTTCTTGGTCTTTCTCTTCTTTGGGGGTGGTGCATCATCAGTAGTGCGCTTGATTTTGCACTTTCTGGCTTCGGCTTCAGCTGCCTTGGTCTTCTGCTGATCTGAAGCCATTGTGGAGACCTTACGCTTCGAGCTTGTCATGCTGACAGGGAAGACAATGCGAGGTTCTTCCTGCTGTGTAGCTTCAGTTGGGGCCACAACAAACTTCTTCTTTTGCTTGGTAGTCATCTTGGGGTCAATACCAAGACGCCCAAGTGCCTTGCGCTTTTCAGCTTTGTTGTAAGCCTGAACACACTTGGCGGCAAGAATCTTCATTCATTCTCTTGAGCCTTTGGCTTCTTCACGCTTATTGCGAAAGGCTTCTTTAAGGTCATTCAGCATCACCTTGAATTTCTGGACATCAGCCACACTCAGCTTGGCCACATGCTTCTTGAACTATTCCTTCTCAAAATCAATCTTGTGTTTCAGTTCAACAATCCGCTGGGCCAGAGCCAGCTCAAGAGCAATTGCGCCTTGGAAGGCGACGCTGATGCCAATGGGGAGTTGAAGATCATCAAAGCTGAGATCTTGATTGTCGAACCATTCACCAATGAAATTGTGTAAGATATTCACATCAAAGAGGGGCAGATCATTGAAGATCTCCGCCTCTTGTTTGCTCTTGATCGGCTGCTCAAGAGCATCCTCACCAAATTCTTCATCTGAAGACAAATCAATGGCTTCCGATTCGTTCCTCAGAACGGCAGCTGGTGTCAGTGCTTGACTGTGTCTCTGAACAGGTTTCTTCTGTGGCTTCTCACGCTTCTTGGAGACGCGAGAGAGATCTTCAGAGGCGTTGCTTGGAGCAGGAGGGGCAGTCGCCAATGGCTTCACTCGAGAAGCCTTTGGTGCAGCAGTGGGTTTGGAAGCCTTAGCTTTCTTCTGCTTCTTTGGCTTAGGAGTAGGAGCTGGAGCTTCATTAGTGTCAGCACCATCATCGGTATGATCCACCTTTGCACCTTGTACAGCGATGTGAGAGAGGAGGCCTTCAAAGTTGTAGAAGGGACCGATCCTATTCTCATTGGCTTCACGGGTGCCATCATCCCGTGGAGAGGACGGACCAGGGTTGAAGTCAAGTCCAAACTCCTTTTTGTTCTGCGCAGCTGAGTCTTTGGCGAATTAGTAATTGCGCTTGAAAAGATGGTCTTCGCAACACCATAGCAGAGAAGAAGGGTCAGCATTCTCTGGCTCTGGTCCGCGAACCATGCAAGGATAGAAGCCTTGCTCAATGGCTTCAGCTTGGGTTCTGGGTTGAAGATTTTTATACAGAATATCTCCTGAGGGCCGCTTGATGGCATTCTTTTCAGCATATTCTTGAGTGACAAATCGGTACTTGAACCATTCTTCAGCCCAGTATCTTCGGATCCATTGGATGCGATTCTTGCGACCAGTATAGGTTTCCTCAGGGTCCGTTTTGTACAGCTCATGCAGATCTGGTGGCAAATCCTTGGAAGTGTTCCCACGACGCTTTCTACCACCCTTCCTTGCTGGTTTCTCAGTAGCCATGAAGCTTAACCTGAAAGGCTTCAGAACTTGCAAAGGCTTCTTGCGGCTAGTCAGACAAGAACTTGCTTCAGGTGAATTGATGTGACTCTGCAAGAATTCTGCAAATGAATGCAGACTATGAGAACCAAGGGATTCTACCACGGACATGTACCTGTGACAACATCAGAGATGCAAGGGAAGGGGAAGAGGTCATATGCATTCTCAGACGATTTTGAAGATAAATCAGTTTGAAGACATTGACCTCATAACGCGAAGACATTCACTTATTTGATGTGAGTTGGTTCCAGAGTTGTACAAATCCAGGAATAAGTACAAGTGAGGAATCTAACTTGTAATGAAGCATAAGTGAATATACTAGGCACATTATGAGATGCAGAGAGAGACAGATTCAACTTTGGAGATGTAGAAACTACTTTTGGTAAGGAAGGATGAATCTACCAGATCCAAAAGATAGTAAAATGAGAGTTTTAATTACCACAGGAAGAACTGCTAGACGGAGGGGAAGTTGAGGCCGAGCAGTTCAGTCTCTCGTGCCCTAACTTGGCGACGAGAGACAGCTACGGCGGTGGCAGAGATGATGAGGTCTGCGGCCGGCGTGAGGACGGTGTCGGAGAAGTCGCGGCAGCTAAGCGCTTCGTCATCGGCGTCGTCGAGTGCTAGCGGTGGCGCTAGGGTTTTTGGGAGGTGGCGAGGTGGAAGAAAAAACTTTGACCGCGATGGGATGTGCATTTATAAGGAAAGGGACAGGACAACGTAATTACGCAGGTGCCCCTGGCGATTCGCATTTGAATGACACGTGGCGTGCATGCAACTCCTGGGTAGTTGTTCCATGTTCCCACACACGCCTGGATTGTCGGGGCGGTTATTCCGAATTCTTTGGATTTCTGGTAATAAAGATAGCGCATTTAAAACAGACATACATGTTTGTCAGATTGGCTTCAGCTGACAAGGTTCAGTGAAGACAATAGACAGTTTTCAATAGAATGCATATGATTTAGACAGATAGAGTTGAGGTTGAAGCATAGATAGGTTAGAGTCCGATCACATTCACTTAGATCAAAAGATTCAACACGAAGTCATAACTATAAGTGAATGCTATGGAGGACAGAACACAAGTAGTATCCGACTAGTTTTAAGGCCAAATCAATCATATGAAGATAAATTTGAATACAAGTCAAAAATAAAGACAACTCAGTTATGAAAATTATGCAAACATAACGCCAAGAGAAGTACTTCAAACAAAAGTTTGGTGGTGGCGTTACCCACCGTATAGGAAGTATTAGACCCAGACACGGCGCACAATTATTGTGGCGCCCCAAAGTCAAATTCCGCATTAATGTATTCACACTTGGAATGTATGTCTTCATTGATTGAAGACATACGTTACTTCGTGTGTTGCACATCTAAGTCATCAAAATGCATAAGTGTTAGGATGTGTGTCCCATTCACAGGACATTTGAGGATTCCAAGATATTTAGCTCACACCGCAACTTGCAAAACCTTTTCTCGTCCAAGGGCTTTGTGAAGATATCAACTAATTTCTCTTCAGTGTTGACATGGATGATATCAATGTCTTCCTTCATAACATCATCTTTGAGGAAGTGATGACGAATCTCAATATGCTTTGTCTTCGAGTGCTGAACTGGATTGTTGGCAATCTTGATGGCACTCTCATTGTCGCAGTAGAGAGGCACATTCTTCAGGTGTATACCATAGTCCTTGAGAGTTTGTTCATCCAGAGAAGCTGAGCACAGCAAGATCCAGCAGCAATGTATTTGAATTCAGCAGTGGAGAGAGATACACAGTTCTGCTTCTTTGAAGACCAATAGACAAGTGATCATCCCAGAAAGTGACATGTGCCTGATGTGGACTTGCGATCAACCTTGTCACCAGCATAATCAGCATTTGAGAATCCAACTAGATCAAACTCTGAGCCCTTTGGATACCATAATCCTAGTGTTGGGGTGTAAGCCAAATATCGAAGTATTCGCTTCACATCTAAGTGATGCGATTCCTTTGGTACCGCTTGGAATCGGGCACACATGCAAACACTAAGCATTATATCTGGCCTAGATGCACATAAATAAAGCAAAGAACCAATCATGGAGCGGTATACCTTTTGGTCGAATTATTTACCATTGTCGTCGGGACCCAGATGACTTTTGGTTGGCATTGGCGTCGTGTATCCTTTGTAGTCTTGCATTCCAAACTTCTTCAGGCAATCTTTGAGATATTTTTCTTGAGAGATGAAGATGTCGTTGCGTTGTTGACGGATTTGGAGACCCAGAAAGAACTTCAGTTCACCCATCATGGGCATCTGATATTGCTCTTGCATCATGTGACCAAAGTCATCACTGTATTTCTTGTTGGTGCAGCCGAAGATAATGTCATCCACATATATTTGGCACACAAATAGTTCACTGTCATATGTCTTCGTGAAGAGAGTAGGATCCAGTGAACCAAGTTTGAAGCCTTTGCTCTTCAGGAAGTCCTTGAGTGTATCATACCAAGCGCGAGGGGCTTGTTTGAGGCCATACAGTGCCTTGTTGAGCTTGTACACCATATCAGGATGTTTTGGATCTTCAAAGCCAGGAGGTTGTGCAACATATACTTCTTCTTCTATCTTTCCATTGAGAAAAGCACTCTTCACATCCATTTGATATAGGAGAATGTTGTGATGATTTGCATAGGCAAGCAGTATGCGAATGGCTTCAAGCCTTGCCACAGGGGCAAAAGTTTCATCAAAGTCAATGCCTTCCACTTGAGTGTAGCCTTGAGCAACTAGACGAGCTTTGTTTCTGATCACTTGACCATGTTCATCTTGCTTGTTGCGATATATCCATTTGGTGCCAATGATATTGTGCTTCCGAGGATCAGGGCGCTTGACCAGTTCCCACACATTGTTCAACTCAAACTGTTGAAGCTCTTCTTGCATGGCTTGAATCCATTCAGGTTCCATGAAGGCTTCAGTCACTTTCGTGGGTTCTGAGATTGAGACGAATGCAAAGTGTCCACAGAAATTGGTGAGTTGTGTTGCTCTTTGTGTGGCTCTTGAACAAGTGAGTGGACCAGGTGCATTGAGGCTATCGATCATCTTCTCAATCTGTACTTCATTTGCAACATGAGGGTGAGCACGACAAAGATTTTGTTCATTCTGATCAATGTCATCATTTGGAAAATTATCTTCAGGTTGAGCATGGTCTTCAGGATGAGTGGAAGCAGAAACGATCAGTTCTTCTTCAGCCTGATTCTTAGAGGGTATGATTTCTCCCGTTCCCATTTGCTTGATTGACTCGCTAGGGGATAACTCATCTACCACATTTGGCAGGTGCTCTCTTTGTGAGCCGTTAGTCCCATCAAACCGCACATCCACAGTTTCAACCACTTTATAGTGAAAGAGGTTGAAGACTCTGTAGGAGTGCGAATCCTTTCCGTAACCAAGCATAAAACCTTCATGTGCTTTCGGTGCGAATTTTAAAGTGTGATGAGGATCCTTGATCCAGCACCTAGCACCAAATACTCTGAAGTAGCTTACATTGGGTTTCTTACCAGGTAGGAGCTCATAGGATGTTTTCTTCAGAAAATTGTGAAGATAAATGCGGTTGATGATGTGGCAAGCAGTATCAATGGCTTCAGGCCAGAACTTCCGTGTGGAGTCTTGTACTCATCAAGCATCGTTCGGGCCATCTCAATAAGAGTTTTGTTCTTGCGCTCGGCGATGCCATTCTGCCGAGGTGTGTAAGGAGTAGAGAACTCATGAGTGATACCCATGGTATCCACGTAGAGGTCGAGGCCGGTGTTCTTGAACTCAATGCCATTGTCGCTTCTGATGTGCTTGATCTTGACACCGTAGTTCATCATGGCACGGTTGGCAAAGCATCTAAAGACATCCTGCACTTCAGTCTTGTAGAGGATTATATGCACCCAAGTGTATCGAGAGTAATCATCAACAATGACGAAGCCATAGAGGCAAGCAGTAGCATTGAGAGTGGAATAGTGAGTAGGGCCAAATAAGTCCATGTGCAGCAGCTCGAAGGGTTGAGCCGTGGTCATGATTGTCTTCGAGGGATGCTTGGCTCTTGTCATCTTTCCGGCTTCGCAGGCGCCACACAAATGATCCTTCTTGAACTTGACGCCTTCGATGCCCACAACATGCTTCTTCTTCGCGAGAGTGTGCAAGTTCCTCATGCCAGCATGCCCTAGCCTTCGATGCCAAAGCCAGCATTCTGAAGCTTTTGCTAGAAGACACACGGCCATTTGTGGACCTATTGAGAAATCTACCATATACAGATTATCTTTTCGATGTCCTTCAAAGACTAGAGACTTGTCAGATTCCATCAGTACAAGGCAGCGATATTTTCCAAATAGCACAATCATGTTTAAGTCACAAAGCATTGAGACAGACATTAAGTTGAAACCAAGGGATTCAACAAGCATCACTTTATCCATGTGTTGATCCCTTGATATTGCAACTCTATCTAGACCCAATACCTTGCTTTTACCAGTGTCAGCAAATGTGATGTGGCTCTTGTCTGATGGACGCAACGTTGAATCCATCAGAAGACTTTGATCGCCAGTCATGTGATTAGTGCATCCACTGTCCATAATCCATTCTGAAGCACGAGGTGTCGTAGCCTGCAATGCAGTTTGTGGAATAGGCTTCACCAAGCGAGTTGTGAAGAAGAAACATTTGACGAACAAGTGGAACATGGAAATCCAGGTCTTGGTTAGGATAGACAGGATGAGTATCAAGAAAATATGGAATGGAATACATAGTAAGACTATTTGGGCATTTTATCTTATGCCCAACAAGATTTTTAAGGTCTCCAGCATTAGCTTTGGATGCTTTTGATTTCCGGCTGGAGACCTTCCCTGCAAAAGAGAGTTAAGTTTTCTTAACCACCCACATCTTCAGGGGTGGCTTAGAAGCAATGAGTCTAAGTGCAGCATATGAGAATTTTGGCTTCCGAGCCCTAGTGAATAGCCTTGCAGGGGGTGAATAATACTCATGTGAATAAGCAGAAAAGTTCTTGGTTCTATGAACATAGCGGTTTAATGAAACACGCTCATATTCATGGGTCTGAGTATGATTTTCCTGCAAAACATTGACGTTAGGGTGACTCAGATGAGTCCTTGGTCTGTATGAAGCTTTTGGAACGTATGACGCCTTTGGTAGGGGGTTTGTCTTCTTCACAGGTGGTGTCATGATGACATTCACAGAAAGATTCTCAAGGCAACTCTTGGGTACCCATATCTTCTTCATAGGTGACCCAGTCCTGCAGTTAGTATCAATATACCTGGCAAACACTTCGCCATTCTGATTCTTAAACAATTTATAGTTTGCATCAAAGGATTCATCAATGACAATTGGGTTAGCACAAGTGAAGCCAGATAAGGTGGATGGATCTGCTGGAGGTTCCTTTGCAGTAACCCAGGTGGTTTTGGGGTACTGCTCAGGCTTCCAGTACGACCCATCAACATTCATTTTCCTCTCGAACCCAACACCCACTTTTCTAAGGTTTCGGTTCAGAATCTGCTTTTCGAGGACATCACATAATGTCTGATGCCCTTTGAGGCTTTTGTACATCCCTGTCTCAAGCAGTGTCTTCAACCTGGCATTCTCATCAGCAATAGTAGTGGTATCCTCAATAGAGGGGTTAGTTACCACATCAGCAGTTGAAGATATTGCAACAGGAGTAGCAGTAGAACATTCAGCAACAGAGGCAGCGTTATCACGCTCAATGCATTTTAGACATGGTGGTTCAAATCCTTCCTGAGCGAGACTGATCTGTTGAGCGCGAAGTGACTCGTTCTCTTTTTGAAGATCTTCATGATCCGATCTCAATTTCTAAGTTCCTGCTTCCTTTGAAGATAATCGTAGGAAAGCTTTTCATGAGATGTTGAGAGGGTTTCATGATGACCTTCAAGTTCTTGGTACTTAACCTGAAGATTTTTTATGACTTCAATTAAGGACTGAGTCTTAGTCATTCCCGCGTCCAACAGGTCATTGCTTTTTTCTAACAATTTTTGAATATGTTCCATGGCATTATGTTGTTCAGTTGCAATTTTAGCAAGTTTTTTGTAGCTGGGTTTGGATTCACCATCAGAGTCATCTTCACTTGATGTTTGAAAGTAAGCATCGCGAGAGTTTACCTTGGCACCATGTGCCATGAAGCAGTAGGTGGGAGCCGAGTCGTTCTCGTCATTAGTGTTGGTGACGGAGTCATTGTCTTCAGTGTTGAAGATGGACTTGGCGACGTACGCTGTAGCTAGAGCCAGACTTGCGACACCAGAGTCAGACTCCTCCTAAGACTCCACCACTTCCTCCTCAGAAGCAGACTCCTCCTCTGAATCCATTTCCTTGCCAACAAAAGCACGTGCCTTGCCTGATGAGCTCTTCTTGTGTGATGAAGACTTAGAGGAAGATTTGGAAGAAGACTTTGAGGATTTGTTCTTCTTCTTGTCATCAGAATCATATTCTTTGCTCTTCTTTTTCTTCTTCTCATTGTCCCACTGTGGACATTCAGAGATGTAGTGGCCAGGTTTCTTGCACTTGTGACAGGTTCTTTTCTTGTTGTCATAGGTGGAAGCTTCATCGTCCCTTGAGCTGGATCGTGAAGACTTTCTGAAGTTTTTCTTCCTAGTGAATCTCTGGAACTTCTTCACAAGCATAGCAAGCTCCTTTCCAATGTCTTCAGGATCATCAGAATTGCAGTCAGATTCTTCTCCAGATGAGGAAGCCGCAGCCTTTGCCTTCAAGGCACGAGTTCGGCCGTAGTTGGGGCCATAGATATCTCGTTTCTCAGATAGCTGGTACTCATGTGTGTTGAGCCTCTTGAGTATGTCAGACAGATCGAGTGTCTTGAAATCAGGGTGTTCTTGTATCATCGGGGCTAAGGTGTCAAATGAGCTGCCAAGAGATCTCAGCAGTGTCTTCACAATTTCATGCTTCGTAATGTTAGTTGCACCGAGTGCACGGAGCTCATTGGTGATATCAGTGAGGCGATCAAACATGAGCTGGACGTTCTTGTTGTCGTGTCTTTTGAAGCGGTTGAAGAGGTTGCAAAGAGTATTTATTCGTTGATCACGCTGTGTTGAGAAGCCTTCATTGACCTTGGAGAGCCAGTCCCAGACTAGCTTCGACGTTTCCAGAGCGCTCACATGGCCATACTGCCCTTTGGTCAGATGACCACAGATGATGTTCTTGGCGGTAGAGTCCAGTTGAATGAACTTCTTCACATCAGCGGAGGTGACACCTTCACCAGTCTTGGGAACGCCATTCTTGATGACATACCACAGATCGACATCAATGGCTCCAAGATGCATGCGCATCCTATTCTTCCAGTAGGGATATTCAGTGCCATCAAAGATGGGACACGCAACGGAGACCTTGATTATCCCTACAGTCGACATAGCTAAACTCCAGGTGGTTAAACCGAATCACACAGAACAAGGGAGTACCTTGCTCTGATACCAATTGAAAGTGCTAGTTACCGACTAGAGGGGGGTGAATAGGCGATTTTTATGGAAGTCTTCAAAACATGGGAGTTTCAAAGACAACCAGGAGAAACAACACTATTCGTATGCAGCAGAAGGTAGACTACACTAGACAAGCCATAGTCAAGTATTCAATGAAGTGAAAGCACGAAGACTATTAGCAGCTAGGTAGTAAGGATCAGGGTGGAAGATAGTATGAAGCCAATCAGGACATGTAGTCAAACAGTAAAGTCAAACAGATTATGCAAGCAGGCAATGACTTCACGAAGACAAACTATAAGTAAAGAGAAGTGAGAGATAGAACCAGTAGCTTCAGGAAGACAGTGATTTGTTCGACCAGTTCCAGTTGCTGTGACAACTATACATCTGGTTAAGGAGGCTGAGATTTAACTCAGAAGACCGCGTCTTCACCTTATTCCCCTTGAGCTAAGGACACCTAGTCCCCGCCCAATCACTCTGGTAAGTCTTCAAGGTAGACTTCCAAACCTTCACAGACTTCGTTCACCGGCAATCCGCAATGACTCTTGGATGCTCAGAACGTGACACCTAACCAGCTGGAGGATTCACAGTCCTCAAGTGTAACAAGTCTTCAGATCACGCGGACAGAAAGACTTCAATGATGTCAAACACTCTCTGGGCTCTGGGTGGTTTGGGCTTTGTCCTCGCAAGGATTTTCTCTCTCAAAGGTTTCGGAGGTGGGTTGCTCTCAAACAACAAAAGCCGTATCTAACTCTGAGCAGCCACCAATTTATGGTGTAGGGGGTGGGCTATTTATAGCCACTGGGCAACCTGACCTGATTTGTCCGAAATGACCCTAGGTCACTAAGGAACTGACACGTGTCGCAACGGTCAGATTTCAAACACATGCGACAGCTTGACTTGGGCTACAAGTAAAGTTGACTTATCCGACTCTGGATAAGATTTGCTCTCATTGTCTTCGCTCGAAGACATAGGATTTGGTTGAGCATCACTACAATCACTCTGACTTTGTTCACTTGGACCCCACATAATAGTGCGGTGGTTCCTATGACTCAATAAAGAAGAAAAGGAAACAACAAAACAACTAAGTCTTCGTGCTCCATAATCTTCACTCAATTTCTTCTCATGTCATAGTCTTCAATGTGAATATCTTCACAGACCACCATTGTCTTCAATGTCTTCACACATTTTTAGGGGTCATCTCTGGTAGGTAAACCGAATCAATGAGGGACTACTACCTGTGTTATCCTGCAATTCTCACAAACACATTAGTCCCTCAACCAGGTTTGTCGTCAATACTCCAAAACCAACTAGGGGTGGCACTAGATGCACTTACAGAACTATATAATGCTCTTTCAAAATGATCATTTTAGAAAGTTCAATGATTGGCATGGCATGGACTAGAGATGTGGACCCCTCAAAATGCTAAGGACACATATTTGCAACAATCTCAAGACTCTACATTTTCATTTTAGTGATCCAAGATCACATTGAGTCCATAGTAAAGCCATGTTGGGGAACGTAGTAATTTCAAAAAATTTCCTACGTACACGCAAGATCATGGTGATGGCATAGCAACGAGAGGGGAGAGTGTTGTCCACGTACCCTCGTAGACCGTAAGCGGAAGCGTTATGACAACGCGGTTGATGTAGTCGTACGTCTTCACGATCTGACCGATCCAAGCACCGAACGTACGGCACCTCCGAGTTCAGCACACGTTCAGCTCGATGACGATCCCCGGGCTTCGATCCAGCAAAGCTTCGGGGATGAGTTCCGTCAGCACGACGGCGTGGTGACGATGATGATGTTCTATCGGCGCAGGGCTTCGCCTAAACTCCGCGACGATATGACCGAGGTGGAATATGGTGGAGGGGGGCACCGCACACGGCTAAGGAACGATCCGTAGATCAACTTGTGTGTCTATGGGGTGCCCCCTGCCCCCGTATATAAAGGAGGGAGGGGGAGGCCGGCCGGCCCTTGTTGGGCGCGCCAGGAGGAGGAGTCCTCCTCCTAGTAGGAGTAGGACTCCTCCTTTCCTACTCCTACTAGGAGGGGAAGGAAGGGGGAGAGGAGGGGAAGGAAAGAGGGGGGCGCCCCCCCCCTCCTAGTCCAATTCGGACCAGAGGGAGAGGGGGCGCGCGGCCCTTCCTGGCCGCCCCTCTCTCTTCCCACCAAGGCCCATGTGGCCCATTAACTCTCCAGGGGGGGTCCGGTAACCCTCCGGCACTCCGGTTTTCTCCGAAATCACCCGGAACACTTCCGGTGTCCGAATATAGTCGTCCAATATATCAATCTTTATGTCTCGGCCATTTCGAGACTCCTCGTCATGTCCGTGATCACATCCGGGACTCCGAACAAACTTCGGTACATCAAAACTTATAAACTCATAATAAAACTGCCATCGTAATGTTAAGCGTGCGGACCCTACGGGTTCGAGAACTATGTAGACATGACCTAGAACCATTCTCGATCAATAACCAATAGCGGTACCTGGATGCCCATACTGGTTCCTACATATTCTACGAAGATCTTTATCGTTCAAACCGCATAACAACATACGTTGTTCCCTTTGTCATCGGTATGTTACTTGCCCGAGATTTGATCATCGGTATCCAATACCCAGTTCAATCTCATTACCGGTAAGTCTCTTTACTCGTTCCGTAATGGATCATCGCGTAACCAACTCATTTGGTTACATTGCTTGCAAGGCTTATAATGATGTGCATTACCGAGAGGGCCCAGAGATACCTCTCCGACAATCGGAGTGACAAAACCTAATCTCGAAATACGCCAACTCAACATGTACCTTTGGAGACACCTATAGTACTCCTTTATAATCACCCAGTTACGTTGTGACGTTTGGTAGTACCCAAAGTGTTCCTCCGATAAATGGGAGTTGCATATTTCTCATAGTTACAGGAACATGTATAAGTCATGAAGAAAGCAATAGCAGCATACTAAACGATCATGTGCTAGGCTAACGAAATGGGTCATGTCAATCACATCATTCTTCTAATGATGTGATCCCATTAATCAAATGACAACACATGTCTATGGTTAGGAAACATAACCATCTTTGATTAATGAGCTAGTCAAGTAGAGGCATACTAGTGACTATATGTTTGTCTATGTATTCACACATGTATCATGTTTCCGGTTAATACAATTCTAGCATGAATAATAAACATTTATCATGATATGAGGAAATAAATAATAACTTTATTATTGCCTCTAGGGCATATTTCCTTCAGTCTCCCACTTGCACTAGAGTCAATAATCTAGATTACATAGTAATGATTCTAACACCCATGGAGTCTTGGTGTTGATCATGTTTTGCTCGTGAGAGAGGCTTAGTCAACGGGTCTGCAACATTCAGATCCATATGTATTTTGCAAATCTCTATGTCTCCCACTTGGACTTGGTCCCGAATGGAATTGAAGCGTCTCTTGATGTGCTTGGTCCTCTTGTGAAATCTGGCTTCCTTTGCCAAAGCAATTGCACCAGTATTGTCACAGAAGATCTTCATTGGTCCCGATGCACTAGGTATGACACATAGATCGGTAATGAACTCCTTCATCCAGACTCCTTCATTTGCTGCTTCAGAAGCAGCTATGTACTCCGCTTCAAATGTAGATCCCGCCACGACGCTTTGTTTAGAACTGCACCAACTTACAGCTCCACCGTTTAATAAAAACACGTATCCGGTTTGCGATTTAGAATCGTCCGGATCAGTGTCAAAGCTTGCATCAACGTAACCATTTACGACTAGCTCTTTGTCACCTCCATATACGAGAAACATATCCTTAGTCCTTTTCAGGTATTTCAGGATGTTCTTGACCGCTGTCCAGTGATCCACTCCTGGATTACTTTGGTACCTTCCTGCCAAGCTTATTGCTAAGCATACGTCAGGTCTGGTACACAGCATTGCATACATGATAGAGCCTATGGCTGAAGCATAGGGAACATCTTTTATTTTTTCTCTATCTTCTGCTGTGGTCGGGCATTGAGTTTGACTCAACTTCACACCTTGTAGCACAGGCAAGAAACCTTTCTTTGCCTGATCCATTTTGAACTTTTTCAAAATTTTGTCAAGGTATGTGCTTTGTGAAAGTCCTATTAAGCGTCTTGATCTATCTCTATAGATCTTGATGCCCAATATGTAAGCAGCTTCACCGAGGTCTTTCATTGAAAAACTTTTATTCAAGTATCCCTTTATGCTATCCAGAAAGTCTATATCATTTCCAATTAATAATATGTCATCTACATATAAAATCAGAAATGCTACAGAGCTCCCACTCACTTTCTTGTAAATACAGGCTTCTCCAAAAGTCTGTATAAAACCATATGCTTTGATCACACTATCAAAACGTTTATTCCAACTCCGAGATGCTTGCACCAGTCCATAAATGGATCGCTGGAGCTTGCACACTTTGTTAGCACCTTTTGGATCAACAAAACCTTCTGGTTGCATCATATACAACTCTTCTTCCAGAAATCCATTCAAGAATGCAGTTTTGACATCCATTTGCCAAATTTCATAATCATGAAATGCAGCAATAGCTAACATGATTCGGACAGACTTAAGCATTGCTATGGGTGAGAAAGTCTCATCGTAGTCAACCCCTTGAACTTGTCGAAAACCTTTCGCAACAAGTCGAGCTTTATAGACAGTTACATTACCATCAGCGTCAGTCTTCTTCTTAAAGATCCATTTATTCTCAATGACTTGCCGATCATCGGGCAAGTCAACCAAAGTCCATACTTTGTTTTCATACATGGATTCCATCTTAGATTTCATGGCCTCTAGCCATTTTGCGGAATCTGGGCTCATCATCGCTTCCTCATAGTTCGTAGGTTCATCGTGGTCAAGTAACATGACTTCCAGAATAGGATTACCGTACCACTCTGGTGCGAATCTTACTCTGGTAGACCTACGAGGTTCAGTAGAAACTTGATCTGAAGTTTCATGATCAATATCATTAGCTTCCTCGCTAGTTGGTGTAGTTGTCACAGGAACCGGTTCTTGTGATGAACTACTTTCCAACAAGGGAGTAGATACAGTTATCTCATCAAGTTCTACTTTCCTCCCACTCACTTCTTTCGAGAGAAACTCCTTCTCTAGAAAGGATCCGATTTTAGCAACGAAAATCTTGCCCACAGATCTGTGATAGAAGGTGTACCCAATAGTCTCTTTTGGGTATCCTATGAAGACACATTTCTCCGATTTGGGTTCGAGCTTATCTGGTTGAAGTTTCTTCACATAAGCATCGCAGCCCCAAACTTTAAGAAACGACAACTTTGGTTTCTTGCCAAACCACAGTTCATAAGGCGTCGTCTCAACGGATTTTGATGGTGCCCTATTTAATGTGAATGCGGCCGTCTCTAAAGCATAACCCCAAAACGATAGTGGTAAATTAGTAAGAGACATCATGGATCGCACCATATCTAGTAAAGTATGATTACGACGTTCAGACACACCATTTCGTTGTGGTGTTCCGGGTGGCGTGAGTTGCGAAACTATTCCGCATTGTTTCAAGTGTAGACCAAACTCGTAACTCAAATATTCTCCTCCACGATCAGATCGTAGAAACTTTATTTTCTTGTTACGATGATTTTCCACTTCACTCTGAAATTCTTTGAACTTTTCAAATGTTTCAGACTTATGTTTCATTAAGTAGATATACCCATATCTGCTCAAATCATCTGTGATGGTGAGAAAATAACGATACCCGCTGCGAGCCTCAACATTCATTGGACCACAAACATCAGTATGTATGTTCTCCAACAAATCAGTTGCTCGCTCCATAGTTCCGGAGAACGGTGTTTTAGTCATCTTGCCCATGAGGCACGGTTCGCAAGTACCAAGTGATTCATAATCAAGTGATTCCAAAAGCCCATCAGTATGGAGTTTCTTCATGCGCTTTACACCGATATGACCTAAACGGCAGTGCCACAAATAAGTTGCACTATCATTATCAATTATGCATCTTTTGGTTTCAACACTATGAATATGTGTATCACTACTATCGAGATTCAATAAAAATAGACCACTCTTCAAGGGTGCATGACCATAAAAGATATTACTCATATAAATAGAACAACCATTATTCTCTGATTTAAAAGAATAACCATCTCGCATCAAACAAGATCCAGATATAATGTTCATGCTCAACGCTGGCACCAAATAACAATTATTTAGGTCTAAAACTAATCCCGATGGTAGATGTAGAGGTAGCGTGCCGACCGCGATCACATCGACTTTGGAACCATTTCCCACGCGCATCGTCACCTCGTCCTTAGCCAATCTTTGCTTAATTCGTAGTCCCTGTTTCGAGTTGCAAATATTAGCAACAGAACCAGTATCAAATACCCAGGTGCTACTGCGAGCATTAGTAAGGTACACATCAATAACATGTATATCACATATACCTTTGTTCACTTTGCCATCCTTCTTATCCGCCAAATACTTGGGGCAGTTCCGCTTCCAGTGTCCAGTCTGCTTGCAGTAGAAGCACTCAGTTTCAGGCTTAGGTCCAGACTTGGG
Source organism: Triticum aestivum (assembly GCF_018294505.1). Lineage (NCBI taxonomy): Eukaryota > Viridiplantae > Streptophyta > Magnoliopsida > Poales > Poaceae > Triticum > Triticum aestivum. Next base: position 417,519,169 of record NC_057795.1, on the reverse strand, counting down.
TTTCTTCTCTTGAGCAGCAACTTGCTTGCTGTTCTTTTTAAAGTTCCCCTTCTTCTTCCCTTTGCCCTTTTTCTTGAAACTGGTGGTCTTGTTAACCATCAACACTTGATGCTCCTTTTTGATTTCTACCTCCGCAGCCTTTAGCATTGCGAAGAGCTCGGGAATAGTCTTGTTCATCCCTTGCATATTATAGTTCATCACGAAGCTCTTGTAGCTTGGTGGCAGTGATTGGAGAATTCTGTCAATGACACTATCATCAAGAAGATTAACTCCCAGTTGAATCAAGTGATTATTATACCCAGACATTTTGAGTATGTGTTCACTGACAGAATTATTCTCCTCCATCTTGCAGCTATAGAACTTATTGGAGACTTCATATCTCTCAATCCAGGCATTTGCTTGAAATATTAACTTCAACTCCTGAAACATCTCATATGCTCCATGACGTTCAAAACATCGTTCAAGACCTGGTTCTAAGCCATAAAGCATGGCACACTGAACTATCGAGTAGTCATCGGCTTTGCTCTGCCAGATGTTCTTAACGTCGTCAGTTGCATCAGCAGCAGGCCTGGCACCCAGCGGTGCTTCTAGGACGTAACTTTTCTGTGCAGCAATGAGGATAATCCTCAGGTTACGGACCCAGTCCGTGTAATTGCTACCATCATCTTTCAACTTTGCTTTCTCAAGGAACGCATTAAAATTTAACGGAACAACAGCACGAGCCATCTATCTACAAACAAACATAGACAAGCAAAATACTATCAGGTACTAAGTTCATGATAAATTTAAGTTCAATTAATCATATTACTAAAGAACTCCCACTTAGACAGACATCTCTCTAGTCATCTAAGTGATCACGTGATCCAAATCAACTAAACCATGTCCGATCATCACGTGAGATGGAGTAGTTTCAATGGTGAACATCACTATGTTGATCATATCTACTATATGATTCATGTTTGACCTTTCGGTCTCCGTGTTCCGAGGCCATATCTGTATATGCTAGGCTCGTCAAGTATGACCTGAGTATTCCGCGTGTGCAACTGTTTTGCACCCGTTGTATTTGAATGTAGAGCCTATCACACCCGATCATCACGTGGTGTCTCAGCACGAAGAACTTTCGCAACGGTGCATACTCAGGGAGAACACTTCTTGATTATTAAGTGAGAGATCATCTTAAAATGCTACCGTCAATCAAAGCAAGATAAGATGCATAAAGGATAAACATCACATGCAATCAATATAAGTGATATGATATGGCCATCATCATCTTGTGCTTGTGATCTCCATCTTCGAAGCACCGTCGTGATCACCATCGTCACCGGCGCGACACCTTGATCTCCATCGTAGCATCGTTGTCGTTACGCCATCTATTGCTTCTACGACTATCGCTACCGCTTAGTGATAAAGTAAAGCAATTACAGGGCGTTTGCATTTCATACAATAAAGCGACAACCATATGGCTCCTGCCAGTTGCCGATAACTTCGGTTACAAAACATGATCATCTCATACAATAAAATATAGCATCACGTCTTGACCATATCACATCACAACATGCCCTGCAAAAACAAGTTAGACATCCTCTACTTTGTTGTTGCAAATTTTACGTGGCTGCTACGGGCTTAGCAAGAATCGTTCTTACCTACGCATCAAAATCACAACGATAGTTTGTCAAGTTGGTGTTGTTTTAACCTTCGCAAGGACCGGGCGTAGCCACACTCGGTTCAACTAAAGTGAGAGAGACAGACACCCGCCGGTCACCTTTAAGCAACGAGTGCTCGTAGCGGTGAAACCAGTCTCGCGTAAGCGTACGCGTAATGTCGGTCCGGGCCACTTCATCTCACAATGCCGCTGAACCAAAGTATGACATGCTGGTAAGCAGTATGACTTATATCACCCACAACTCACTTGTGTTCTACTCGTGCATATAACATCAACGCATAAAACCTAGGCTCAGATGCCACTATTGGGGAACATAGTAATTTCAAAATATTTCCTACGTACATGCAAGATCATGGTGATGGCATAGCAACGAGAGGGGAGAGTGTTGTCCACGTACCCTCGTAGACTGTAAGCGGAAGCGTTATGACAACGCGGTTGATGTAGTCATACGTCTTCACGATCCGACTGATCCAAGCACCGAACGTACGACACCTCCAAGTTCAGCACACGTTCAGCTCGATGACGATCCCCGGGCTCCGATCCAGCAAAGCTTCGGGCATGAGTTCCATCAGCACGACGGCGTGGTGACGATGATGATGCTCTACCGGCGCAGGGCTTCGCCTAAACTCCGCGACGATATGACCGAGGTGGAATATGGTGGAGGGGGGCACCGCACACGGCTAAGGAACGATCCGTAGATCAACTTGTGTGTCTATGGGGTGCCCCCTGCCCCCGTATATAAAGGAGGGAGGGGGGAGGCCGGCCGGCCCTTGTTGGGCGCGCCAGGAGGAGGAGTCCTCCTCCTAGTAGGAGTAGGACTCCTCCTTTCCTACTCCTACTAGGAGGGGAAGGAAGAGGGAGAGGAGGGGAAGGAAAGAGGGGGGCGCCGCCCCCCCCCTCCTAGTCCAATTCGGACCAGAGGGAGAGGGGGCACGCGGCCCTTCCTGGCCGCCCCTCTCTCTTCCCACCAAGGCCCATGTGGCCCATTAACTCTCCGGGGGGGTTCCGGTAACCCTCCGGCACTCCGGTTTTCTCCGAAATCACCCGGAACACTTTCGGTGTCCGAATATAGTCGTCCAATATATCAATCTTTATGTCTCGACCATTTCGAGACTCCTCGTCATGTCCGTGATCACATCCGGGACTCCGAACAAACTTCGGTACATCAAAACTTATAAACTCATAATAAAACTGTCATCGTAACGTTAAGCGTGCGGACCCTACGGGTTCGAGAACTATGTAGACATGACCTAGAACCATTCTCGATCAATAACCAATAGCGGGACCTGGATGCCCATACTGGTTCCTACATATTCTACGAAGATCTTTATCGGTCAAACCGCATAACAACATACGTTGTTCCCTTTGTCATCGGTATGTTACTTGCCCGAGATTTGATCGTCGGTATCCAATACCCAGTTCAATCTCGTTACCGATAAGTCTCTTTACTCGTTCCGTAATGCATCATCCCGTAACCAACTCATTTGGTTACATTGCTTGCAAGGCTTATAATGATGTGCATTACCGAGAGGGCCCAGAGATACCTCTCCGACAATCGGAGTGACAAAACCTAATCTCGAAATACGCCAACTCAACATGTACCTTTGGAGACACCTGTAGTACTCCTTTATAATCACCCAGTTACATTGTGACGTTTGGTAGTACCCAAAGTATTCCTCCGGTAAACGGGAGTTGCATATTTCTCATAGTTACAGGAACATGTATAAGTCATGAAGAAAGCAATAGCAGCATACTAAACGATCATGTGTTAGGCTAACGAAATGGGTCATGTCAATCACATCATTCTTCTAATGATGTGATCCCATTAATCAAATGACAACACATGTCTATGGTTAGGAAACATAACCATCTTTGATTAATGAGCTAGTCAAGTAGAGGCATACTAGTGACTATATGTTTGTCTATGTATTCACACATGTATCATGTTTCCGGTTAATACAATTCTAGCATGAATAATAAACATTTATCATGATATGAGGAAATAAATAATAACTTTATTATTGCCTCTAGGGCATATTTACTTCAAGCCAATACTATTAAAAGGGAATGAGGTGTTGCTTATGGCTTGATTGCTCAAAATGCTTAGTGATATGCTCCAAAACCCTCAACAACTATCTCATTTCCACGTATGTCCTAAACCTAAAAGTCAAACTCGGCCCCACCAATTTGATATATCCGGCGCCATCGAGTTCATTTGACATAGCCACTGCCACAAACCCTAATCACTTTAGTTTCACCAATAGGGATCTCGGTCTCACCGAGATGGGATTGCAAACTCTCTGTTTTCCTTCTTAACATTTCGGTCCCACTGAAATGAGCGATCGATTACACCGAGTTCGCAATGCAAACTCCCTGTTTCCTGTTTGTAACATTTCGGTCCCACCAAAATGAGCGAATCGGTCCCACCGAGTTTGACCAACCAAATGTGTGCCTATTAATGAAATCGGTCCCACCGAGTTCATGTGATCGGTCTCACCGAGATTAAGTTATGTCCTAACCCTAGTGCATCGGTCCCAGTGAGTTGATCATATCAGTCCCACCGAAAAGCCTAACGTTCATATTTTGACCTGAATCGGTCTGACCGAGTTTCACCATTCGGTCTCACCGAGATTGGGAATCTGTGTGTAACAATTAGATTATGTGTGGAGGTTATATGTACCCCTCCACCCATTGTTCATTCACGGAGAGAGCCATCAGAACGTGCCTACACTCCCACCATTCATTTTCTGAGAGAACCACTCAAATCTATGAGAGAGAGTTGAGTGTTGGGGAGACTATCATTTGAAGCACAAGAGCAAGGAGTTCATCATCAACACTCCATCTATTACCTTTTGGAGAGTGGTGTATCCTAGATTGGTTAGGTGTCACTTGGGAGCCTCCGTCAAGATTGTGGAGTTGAACCAAGGAGTTTGTAAGGGCAAGGAGATCGCCTACTTCGTGAAGATCTACCCAAGTGAGGCAAGTCCTTCATGGGCGATGGCCATGGTGGGACAGACAAGGTTGCTTCTTCGTGGACCCTTTGTGGGTGGAGCCCTCCGTGGACTCGCGCAGCCATTACCCTTCATGGGTTGAAGTCTCCATCAACGTGGATGTACGATAGCACCACCTATCGGAACCATGCCAAAAATCTCCGTGTCAACATTGCGTTTGCTCCCTCCAAAGTCCTTCCCTTTACCTTCATATGCAATGATTTACATTTCGCTGCTATATTCTTAGAATTGCATGTGTAGGTTGATTGCTTGACTAGTGCTAAGCTGCTAAAATCTGCAAAGAATTAAAATTGGGAAAAGGTTAGGTTTTTATTTGGTCAAGTAATCTAATCACCCCCACTTTCAATCCTACAGGGATGTTGTGATCCAGCTTCCGGAAGGCGGCACACAGTGGGTGTTGCCGGACCCGACGGTCTCAGGCTTAATCAACAAACGCCCGTTCAGGGGGGAAAAGTACGAAGGCCCACCCACTCTGTAACATCTCAAAATTCTAGATTTCGGAATGTTATATTAAATAAATAGTTTTGATTGATTGTTTGATTGTGGTATGGTTGCTTGTGTGAAATGGAGTGTAATTTGAAACTTTATGTAAGTTAAATGAGAGGGAATAAAAGTACTTTCCCAAACTTTCATTTTTCATTTATGATCTCCATGAATTCAAATTCTTTTCAAATACAAAACTCTAGAGAGAAGATGATATGACTTCTTCCATTTAATTAAATGAAAAAGGGTTTTGAAAAGATTCGAATTCCATCTGGAAATATTTCCAATTCAGAAACTTTTTGCAACTCAATGATTTTCATGAGTGAGGATAAAATGACTTCTTCAAATCATATGAAATATGAGTTGGAAGTTTAAAAGAATCAAATTTAAAGTCCCTTTGAAATTATTTTCAATTTGGAGTTATTTGGGTTTTATTCAAAAACTATTTTTCTCCAAAATTAAATTTATGGAAATTAGGGTAAAATGATTCCCTACAATAGAAAATTGGAGAGAAATAAATTTGGAATTATTTTGGTATTTTAAATATTTTTATTTGGTTTTTAAATAAACCAGTAGCATTGTTTGCTTTATTTAAATTTTTACGGATTTTATTTGATGCTAGAAAAATGTTCATATTGTAGAAAATCTTTTTCTGAAAACATTGATATATAATATGCCTATATTATATTTTTATTTTATTTGCCTTTTCTTTTAATTATTGTTTGTAAAATTATTAAAAAAAACTTTCTCCGACCGAACCGGGCCGGCCCAGCTTGCCCGCCAGGCCGCGGCCCAGCCCAGCTCGCTCGTCGCCTCCGTCCGTGAGCGGGACTCCGCTCGGGAGTCCGCCGTCGTCACGGCGCGTTGCCGCGCCGGCCTCGGCGTCTGTGCCACCTCCGGACCCCTCTGGCCCCTCCCGCAAGCTGTCCGCCGCCCCCGGCCTTTATATAGCGCCGCCCCCGCTCGTTTCTCCCCTCTCTCCTCTGCACTGCGCCGCATCTCGCACCACCGCCGCACAGTCGCCGCCACCGCCCGCTCGCGCAGCCGCCACCCTCGACTACGCCGCCGCCGCCATCGCCTTCGTCTCATCGAGTCGCGCCTCCCCGTGGTTTCGCCCGAGCTAGAGGACGACCGGAGCCGCCTACCTGCACGCAGCCGCCGACGCCGCTGCCGTCTTCTTCGCCGCTGACAACCGCCGCTGCCGCGGTAAGCCACCGCCCGCCCTCGCCCGTTCGATCGTAGATCTAGGGCTAGGATTAGATGTGTTAGTTTTTTTTGTTTCGAACCGTTATTCTCTAAATAGAGAATGCTCACTAGTTTAGCCTCGATAGCGTACGAAATCGTCGCTTATTCTTCTGTAGCGAACGTACGTTCGTTAGCTTGTTTATTTTCGGTCAGGGACCCATCTGTGAATATTTTCTTCGCAGTTTAGCCCCTGATCTTCAAACGATCACAACTTTTTGCTCGTTTGTCCAAATCCAACAAAACCAACGCTCACTTCTTTGTTATGATCCCCTGTATCCAGATAACCAACTTAAACATATTTTTGAAAGTTTAAAATTTGGTTTCAAATAGATTTGAATTCAAACTTCTTTTGTTCATAACTCGAGTTTCATAACTCCGATTTAATTGATTCTTTTTGCAAATCAAAGCTCTTAACCTAAACTTTTTGATAAGGCAAAATTCACTCGATTTTGGTACTGCTAGAATTTTTTTCTGTTGCAAGAGTTAATTGCTTGTTTTCGAAGTTTTTCGAGATCTTTTCTTCGATTCTTTTGCATGATTGCTTATGTGTGGTTACTATTGATTGCTTACGATAGATTGAACGGGGAGTGATGAGTAGAACTATTAGGAGTTATGAGTGTGAAGGATCTTCATCAATAGTACATGCAAGTTCACACTTTGATCATATTTTTCATACCCAGTTTTTATGCATTAATTAGTTTCAACCCTCAATGAGGTAGGAACTTATCGTCTTATATTCAAACCCTTGGGTGTTACTATGTTATGCTTATACTACTATGCTATGCTCGTAGACGTGGTTTGGTTGAGAGAATTCATGAAAGATGAGAGAGATATTGTTAACTAAGGGAAACTTAAGGTGGCTACTTTAATACACATCTGGTGGATTGGTTGGGAGCACCCTGGAGCACCCAGTGGTTTGCCCGGGCACCTGAAGAACCCAGTGCTTGCCCAAGGGAATCCCGGAGTACCCGCGTGATTACCCTACGGAATGCCACCCAGGATCAAAGGGATCATAAGGTTATTCATACTAGAAACTTCCGTGTGCAGACACAAGCCATTATGGGCTCTGGCATAGTTGAGTAAGTTGTGTGAGCTCTTGAAGAGGTGGACTAGCAGATGTAGGGGGATAGTAGGTGTACCGGTCCACCCGGAGTAGAGAGTAAATGCTTAAGAAAGACTGTGTCTCGGTCATCCCGTTCTCAAACACCAGGCAGTGCGAGGACTTCAAGGGAGGTGATCGAGTCTTGTGGGAAAAGTGCGCAAACCTCTGCAGAGTGTATAAACTAATCATGATTAGCCGTGTCCCCGGTTATGGACATCTTGAGTATCTGGTATTTGAATTATTGGTTGATCTCATCTCTCTTTTTAATGAAATTGTTGGGTTATTAATGATTTGGTGACTTTTGGGATTTGAGCTGGGGGTACCTTCTCAATAATTTTCAACAAACTTTGTAGTAAAATAAAATATATTCCTTTGCTGTAGGAAAAAAATAGCTTTATGCAAATGTTAACCATAGAGCCTCCACCAGGCAAATATGCATGTAGTGATAGCCATTATTCAGCATTGCTCTACCGTGTGAATTTGCCAGTACATTCAATGTACTGACCCTTTGTGGCTGCAACGTCTCATGTTGCAGGAATCTTACGACGAATAAGTGATACGTTAGGGTTACGGTGTCTACACTCAACTTTGCCGTTGGTGTTGTTGGGAACTTCACAAATTTGATGTTACTTCCGCTATATGGATTGAGGTAATAGTATTTACATTATGTTATATATGTGATTTACCTCTGTTATAAATCCTTGAGTACTATGTGTGCCAGCATACCGATCCAGGGATGACACTTAAGCACAGAGGCTTGACCGTTTCAAGTCGGGTCGCTACACACTCGAAGCCGGCATACCTTCACAGCTTCAGGGACTAATGTCGAGGGGATGAACCCCGGGCAGGCAACGGAACCCAGATCTTTTTCAAAACACCGGAGCCAGCATCGCCCCTCAGTCCGGCTGGCGCTTGGCTGAGTCCCGTGACCCGGCCAAGTCCGCCAACCTGGCTGAACACTTCGACACAACCAAAACGACAACCTGGCCCTGCCGGCTTACGCAAGCCGGCAGAACCCGGCGCATCAAGACTTCCCCAACAAGCTAGCTGCCCCGTGGCGTATTCCTCCACCCGACCATGGGTCGGCGCCCGTCCCATCCTAGTCATACGATGGGACGAGTCTCTGTTCAGAGATGAGCGAGGCAACAGTGCCCCACCAACTCCTCTGACCAACGGAGGCGTGGCAACAGTGCCACACCTACTCTGCTGACTGAGGCCGGCATGGCTACAGTACGCCTACCGTCACTGCTGACGCCAACGCGACCAGGCGGAGCGCCACTGTAGCCGACTCGACCCGGCCACCCCGTGACATTCGACAAGTCGGCGAACAGTGCCCCCTAGCACATGGGCCCCTCGCCCGACGAACCCTGACACCCAGCGGGTCCCAGTGCCGGCTCCCCGGACAATGACAACCCGGCCCCACGGCCTTGTAACTTTACCATTGTAGCCCTGGGGGGTTGACCTATAAAACCCCCGAGGAGGCCTCCATGTACGCGGGCAGATAGACAACGAGAGACGATTAGTAGAACACACATGAACTAGGGAGAGGGAACAACCTAAGCCTTGGCATGTCTTCCTTATTCCTTCGAATAGCTCTAGGAGCAACTCTGTACCATATCATATAAACCAACCTCGGCAGGACTAGGGGTGTTATCTCTCCGGAGAGCCCCGGACCTGGGTATGTCTTGCGTCCCATGCTCGCTCATGCCGACCTCGCCTCTGGAGCCCACCGGTGCCCTCGAGACGCCTCCTCTCTTTAGCCATCCTCTGTCATCTGCCGTGCACCCACCACGACATTGAGACACCCAACCCACTATTCAAACATCACCAATTCCGACGCCGTTTCCGTATGGCTAGGCATGTTTTCAACCGTATTCGGGGTGGTCGAATACGATAAGTATTTCGAGTGCAAGGAGGATGCCCTTGGAAAGATTGGCTTCTCCTCTTATCAAAAATGCACTGCAGCTATTCGGATGCTTGCATATAGAGTGCCCAGTGATCTCATTGATGAGTACATCCATATGAGCGGGTCTACGTGCCTAGATTCCATGTACAAGTTCTGCGAGGCTGCGATTGAAGTGTTTGGCCCTAAGTACTTGAGAGAGCCAACTGCTGAAGATACAACTCGCTTTGTTAGTGATGAATGCCAGCAATGGCTTCCCAGGGATGCTTGGCAGTATAGACTGAATGCACTAGGAGTGGAAGAAATGTCCTTCTGCTTGGAAACGATAGTATGTGGACCATGTAGGGCTTGCACTATCATACTTGAAGCCATGGCTTCACAAGATCTCTGGATCCGACACTCTTTCTTCGGCATGACCGGATCGCACAATGATATCAACGTGCTTCAACGCTCACCGGTGTTTGCAAGGCTTGTTGAAGGCAACAACCCGCCGGTGAATTTTAACATCAACGGCCACAACTACAACAATGGACACTACCAAGCTGACGGTAACTATCATCAGTGGACCACTATTGTGAAGATAGCAGGAGGGTGCTAGGAAGGATGTCGAGCGTGCCTTTGGTGTTCTGCAATCTCGATGGGGCATCGTTCGGTATCCTGCTAGAATTTGGAGCATCAAGAAGTTGTGGGAGGTGATGAATGTTTGTGTGATCATGCACGATATGATCATAGAGGTCGAGCGCCAGGAACGTATCTACGATCAAGGGTTTCAGTTCCACGGTGACAATGTTGTGCCTGAGCATGGAGGAGCGACAACATTTGCACAATTCGCCCAATTTCATCATCGAATGCGTGATCGAGAAACTCACATTCAATTGCAAAGATGATTTGGTGGAGTATATGTGGGCTCATGTTGGCAATCAGTAGATGTAGCTTTTTTAAAATGGATTAGAGACAAATTATTTTTTATTCGGCTTGTAAACTATGATATATTTATTTGGGTTGTGGAACTATGCTATATTTATTTGCTTGTGAAACTATGCAAAATGTGTGCATATTGATTTAAAAACGACGGCAAGCCAGCCGCTCGGGCAAATATGGTTCAGCGCGAGCGCACTATCGACCCAAACAAAAAATAGGACGGACGCCGAGCGAGTGGCCGACCCAAACAGATAAAAAAAGACAAATCGTGCGTCCGTTTGGGTCCGCGCGTGGGAGTGCTTTTATGAAACTATTTTTTTACGGATTGCACTCAGCTAATCAAACTTCTTTTTCTTTTGCAAAAAAGGTTCGATCAAATGGGTTATCACAATCTGTCGCAACGACAAATACAAAACAATGCACACTGGTGTGTACGGAGTGTCGTAACGTCTACATTGTGCTCGGAAGAAAACTCATCAATCATTCAAAACTTTGACTATCTATATTTTCCTAGATATTATAGATGAAATTGGAGGCTTGTCCTCCTTTCACCTGGGAAAATGTATTTTTCAAGATATTTCTATCGAACGCTTGAGAATCACATGTGCTGATTTGTCTCTATACTTCATAATTAAAAATAGATTATATAAGAATTCGTGGTCAAAGTTGTGTATTGACGAGTTTTTTTAAGCATCGTGTATTGACGAGCTGATTTGTCTAAATACTTCATATTCAATAAAATGTTAGTTTTTTTTTTTGAACCGGACGGTATTGCTGGGAAGCAGCTTTTTTTTTTATTTGAGGGGAAGCAGTTTTTTTTAGGGGTAGCAGTTTTTTTTAGTGGATGCTGGGAAGCAGTTGGGCTTTTGGCTTTTGAGGGAGCTTCTCTTTATTTATTTTTCAGGGCCCAACAGTGGAGTAAAAATATCTTGCATGGCTGGCGTGTCATCTTTGCAGGAAACCCCTGGGCGCTTGCCGTAATTACAACATCCGCCCGCCCACGCTCTCCCTCCCCCTCCCCCGCGCCTCGTCACCGTTCCGATCTCTCTCTCTCTCCTCTCCATCTCGTTCCTCCCCCACCTGCGCAGCCAAGAAGTTCAAACCCTAGTCCAGCCTGCGAGCGCCGACACGTCGCGCCGTGCGGCTTCCCGCAAGCAGGGGCTCGGGCCGACCGCGGGGGATGAGCGGCGCAGCCTACAGGGACCGGGGATTCGGCGGCGCCGCGGAGATGGACCGGAAGCGCATCAAGGAGGCGCTCGAGAAGCACACGGAGAGGCCGTCCCCGTCCACCTCCAGGGGGGCGTCCAGGGAGAAGGAGCTGCTCGCCGCCGGCAAGATAACCACTCAGATCGGCAAGGTCCCCAAGGTCTCCGACGTCGGTGAGGATCTAGCCGTTCGCCCGGCCTCTGTTTCTTGTTTTTGGTGTGCTCCGCATTGCCTGCTTTTGCCAGAACGACGCGGCTCCTGTTATTCTAGTGGTAGAGGAAATCATATGGTGCACTGTCATTGCATGCCTGTGGGAAGCGACCCGCGTTGTTCACCCGTCTTTGCAGTGAGACACGGGGAAACTGGAAGTTCACTGCATTGCGTGGAGCCGAGGAATCGATTCCGTATTGCTCTGTTTAGTTTATGTCTGACGTCCATGCTTCATGTGCTTATCATTAGTAAGTATCATGCTGCATGGGGGAAAGAAACAGAGGATAGTAGACGAAACATAATAGGGTTGCTGAAGATGGAACGGCAGAGATGGCTTGAAGACTGTCGAGGAATAAAGCCTTGATTTTCTTTCGCCTGTCTAGCATTTTTTGCTACCGGATTACGTGATTTTCTGGTAGAGATTTTTTGATTCTTTTCTGGTATTGATTTGCTACAAGTCATCTCAGTCATCTTTTCGTGGCTGATTGTCTGTTAGGCTAGTAGGGTTCTCAAGCTTCAGTCTTTTATCTTTTAGGCAATGGAATGGTACTTAAGGCAAATGCAGCATTTGCTGCAGGATGATTTTGGGTATAGAAGCTCGATGTGATTCACTCCTTTACGATGCTTTCCTTCGGCAGGAAAGATGCTCCATGGGGAGTAAAGTATTTTCCTAGTGTAATACTGTAGATTGCCCAGGGAATTCCACTAATGGATTTTTTGGGTCAAACCACTTTGTTTGCTTCTTTCTCCAACCAGGACACACGTTTAACCAAAATAACTGTGTGGTTTTAGTTCAAATTTGGACTTGTTTGAACCAAAACCATGACACTTATTTTGGGACAGAGGGACTATTAACTGAGCATACTTTGGCTAATTTAACCGCTTGTTTTTAAGATTGCAAAGTTAATTTCAATAATGATTTTTGGCCAATCACACTATTTACTTGTTTCTCCATCCTGGACACATGTTTAACCAAAATTACCAAGTGTTGTCGCTGAACCTAATTAATAAATGGTGAAACATTAACAAAGGTTGACTAATTCTAACTTCATGGGAAAAAAATGGACAATTGGGGTATGCAGTGGATCGAACCCGGGATCACTTGCTTTAGGAAGGGCATCTGTGGCTCTTGGCCAGTAGGAGACATTGGAGCTCTTTGCGGTTTTTAAAAAAATTTGCTAACACTCTTATATGTAGCCACATGAGTTGAAACATGCACACATGGAAAGAGGTTAGAATCGGTATCTACAAGGAGATTGGTTGGTTCGAGTCAGCTTCTTGGGTTTTAGTTTGCTCACTTCTTTATGTAGCCATGGGTGGAATCATACACATACCGAAAGAGGGCAGTATCAAGACAAAAGATGCGCATCAAAATACTATCTAAAAATGATATTTATTTGCTCTAGGAAAAGTTACGGTAGCAGCAGATCGAACCCAAGATCATGTGCTGCATGATCAGTATCTTACCCATTCCACTAACACAGTAACTGCGCCACAACACCCGGATCGCTGTAGTAACTGCCTATATTGCGGTCGCTGCCGAAAAAGTCTGTCTAGCAGAGTCGCCATTCCAGCCTCGGCCTGCATAATTTTTAGAGGCCACTCCAAATCAAGCCCGTGAGCCTCCATATTTGGAGGCTGGGGGCGCTGATTTGGGGTGGTCCTCCAAACACAACCGCCTGTGCGGGAGGTG